>NC_081548.1:702825-766421 GCF_901000735.1 Corylus avellana
AAACTATTTGGTTAAAGTAGTGACCCTAATTGTATTAGTATTAACATATTAAAAGTGTTAACTGTGTAGGAGTATGCGGCGAAAATGAAGACATTGCGAGCATTAAATGATTCACCGCATTGCACCGGATCAAAGAGTTATGCCAGGTTGACACAGGAGGAGGTAAGTGTGTAATTTATCCTATACTTATAGATGTGAATGTACATGTCATCATTTTATATGTTAATATGGTATATGTATGTCCTATGTTATCTGCAGGCCGAACGTTTGGGCCATCAACCTACTCGGGCAGAAAATTACGTCCGTTCACACAAAAAGAAGAACGGTTCATATCCGAATGATATTGTGAAGGAGAGATGTGTATGCTACTACTCACCTTTCATATATTGTCTTGCTTGTATATTTGATAAATTATTTTTGATTAACGGTTGTGCGCCCCACTGACTCAATATTTAATGTGACAAACAGGAACGGATGAAGGAGCTTATACCCACCGACCCTGCAGCATCGTCTAGCATCACAGAGGGAACGGTAAGGTGGGCGCCAAACGACGCATTTGACCAGGCAATTGGAAATAAGCCTGAATATGCCGGTCGGGTTCGGATGGCTGGACCAAATATTCTGCCTGTGCGGGGGACCATTCGCTCATACTATACACCGTCCCAGGCAAGGTCAGAAAACGCCAGGTACTCTACGATATCACAAGGCACACTTGATAGAGCACTTGAGGCGGAGAGGGCGAAGCACAAGGAAGAGATAGATGCGTTGTTGGCCGAGAACAATGCGCGGGTAGCTCAGCAAGTGGCGGAGCAGATGGCTGAGAACAATGAGCGGATAGCTCGACAGGTAGCTGAACAGGAGGCTGAACGTCAAGCAAGGTTTGATGCCCGTTTCCGCCAACTCGAGGAGCTGATGCGGTTGTACACTCCACCAGACAGTGCTTCCCCACCCGTTGCGATGGTGCGATCGTCGGTCGACAGTGGACCAGGTATGACCTTTGTTAGTAGTCAATTTAATTTTAGAACTGTCTATATATATATATATATGAACTTTTAAATTAAGAGTTTGGATATGTTGTAGTCATTCTAAATAATTAATGATGTTGTAACTCTTGGTTAAATTTGGTTTATATATCATGGTTGGGTTGGTGAACTTCTAAATTGTTGGCTTCAATTTGGTATACTGTGAAATATTGTTTGTTTTATCATTTGCAGGTAATGGACATCGTCGAGAGGATGCTATGGATGTCAATGATCGATAGTCTGGTTGAGAACTTTAGGCCATTCACACTTGTGTATAAGTTGATGTAATTATATTTGTGATTGGTGTATATTACGTTAGTATGTGTCATTTTTGATGTGTTGAAGTTTGTTTTGGTGGATAGTTTGTAATTGGTGTATATATAGTTAGTATGTGCCATTTTTGGTGTGTTGAAGATCGCTTTCATTGATAGTTTGTGTGATTGGTGTATATTATGTTATTTGTGTCATTTTGGTGTGTTGAAGATCGCTTTCGTTGATAGTTTGTGTGATTGATGTATATTATGTTATTTGTGTCATTTTGGTGTGTTGAAGTTAGTCTTGGTGTATAGTTTGTGATTTGTGTCATTTTGGCGTGTTGAAGTTAGTTTTGATGGATAGTTTGTGATTGGTGTATATATATTATTTTAGTTGTGATATTATGATGTGTTGAAGTTAGTTTTCTTGGATAATTTGTGATTGCTATTAATGGATATGATGTATGTTATTTGATGGGAAAATTGTATATTATTTGCATGGATTTGATGGATAGATTGAATATCAGGTATTACGTAACACAAAATTCGGGTATAGTCCTAAAATTAATCACAAAAAATATAGGGGGGAGTGAAAAAAAATTTCAAAACGAACCAAATTTATTGACATGTCAATTTTTGACACGTCAGGAATTCCTGACGTGTCAAATTTTCCACACGTCAGAAATTTTTTGACGTGCCACGTTGACACGTCAAAAAATTTTTCTAACGTGTCAAAAATTGACATGTCAGGAATTCCTGACGTGTCATAAGTTGACACGTCAGGAATTCTTTTTGACGTGTGGAAATCAACACGTCAGCATTTCCTGACTTGTCAAAAATTGACACGTCAGGAATTCCTGACGTGCTATTTTTGGCACGTCAGGAATTCTCATTTCCTGACACCCACATTCTTCACGCCTTACACACGTCAGGATGGCCCCGTCAGGAGTGTTTACTGACGTGTCAGGTCATCTGACACGTCAGGAGTGTTTACTGACGTGTCAGGTCATCTGACACGTCAGTAAACCTCCGTCAATAAATTGTAATTTTTTTTGTAGTGAGAACATAAAAAAGGAAATGGATCCATAAATGACCTCAAATGCACCATAAACAACCCAATCCTTTACATGGGTTGCAGAATATGGCAATTGAATCAAGCCGAGGTGCACTAACCTTGAAAAGTTCCTTAACCCTTCTCGAACCTCCACTTGGAAGCTGCAACAACCAACAAAAGAAGGTTGACAAAGGCTTTGTTTGGTAATTCAAGAATGACCAAATTCTTTAACTGGAATTTGACGGAGGCTGGATGACCATGGCTAATAGATCTAGCTTTGAAAGGATCAAATTTGAAAACTAAGGTAGATTTGAGAGATGGAAGTAATGAGTCACGTCGAAGGAGGCTGCAGGGCGACGATGGAAAGATTGAGATTGTAATTTTGGAGGATCAGGGATAAATTGCCTTAGGCGATGGATAAAACCTCATAAGAGGTGGAAAGACTAAAGAAAACTTTAGCCAAACCAATGTTTCTAGCTAGCTTAAGCAGACAATTATGAGTATTATTTTGTTGCACTTAAATAGAGAGAATCTAAATATTCAAGGGAATGTGGATTACATCGATCCTATCTTTTGCTTGAAATGTGAATTCCCTTTTAGAGAGTGAGAATTCGCATTTCCTTGCCCTTATGAGTTATGAGAGTTTTCCTTTTTTAAATAATAAAAATACTCACATTCTTTTTAAAGCAAATTTTATTTGAGAATTTAAATGTTTCATCTTTTGATCAGTACAGAAAAAGAAAAAAAAGAAAAAAAAGAAAAAGAAAAAAACCATAGAAAGCTTTAGGAAGATATGTTTAAGGTGACAGTAGGGACGGAGTGAGAACTTGGAATGGGTAGGGGCCAATGGCCTAAAATTTTAGTGAGTAGGAGTCAATAAGCAAAATATAATAAAAAAATTTACCTTATAATTTTTTTTTTCCTTGAACTGGGAGGAGAGCCATGACCTACACGGGCCACCTCCGCTCCGTCCTTGGGTGACAACCAAACATTAAAAAAATTAGTAGTTTTTCGGTTGAAAAAAAAAAAAAAATTGATTCTTTGTGGTGATGGAAGGGACATCTTACCCTTTTTTCTCCCTCTCGTCATACCTTAATTTCATTTCATGTCATGTCAACAGATGTTTCTGTATCTTTTTTTGAAAGGGAATCCATATCAGTCTCATTCATAGAAATCATTATAAGAATAAAGCTCTTACAAGCAACCATAACCAAAGCTACGAAGTTTCAAACGTTACAGATGACATATTACATTCTAGACCCAAAACCAATCCACTAACCCATGACTAAGCTACATATTAAAAAGGAAAAATTACAGTTTACCCTCCCCCAAAGTTGACAACGTTTTTCAGTTCGAACACTAAAGTTTCAATTTTTGTAATCCACCCCCACAAAGTTCCAATTTTTTTCAATTCAACCAATATTATCCAAAAATTCTCATATTACCCCTAATTTTTATTTTTTATTTTTATGAAGAAAAAAAATAAATTTGGGGGTGGAAAAATGGCCAGATGGCCAAAGGGGTGGCTATGGCCACCTCGAATTTTTTTAAAATTTTTTTATAAAAAAATAAAAAAATAAAAATTAGGGGTAATATGGGAAACTTTGGATACAATTGGTCAAATTGCAAAAATTTGAAACTTTGGGGAGCTGGATTGCAAAAATTGAAACTTTAGTATTCGAATTGAAAAACACTGTCAACTTTATGGGGGTAAACTGTGATTTTCCCTATTAAAAAACAAATCTATGCCAAATAGACTCAAACTAATGCATAGGTAGTACTTATTCCTCGGAACTGAGGGTAGACAAATTCCTAACTGAAACCCTTCCTCCTCGACCCGAAAGCCAGGATAACGTTCACATCCACAACCCAAAGTTCCGGACCATAGCAAATAACCCAAAGGGCATCACGTATGCAGATTGAGAGGGGAAAAAGCCTTATTACAAGCAAAAAACAGGAAATAAAAGTGTACAGAGAAATAAAAGGGACTAAAACAGAAATACAAACAGAATAGAAAAAATTAGACAAACAACAAATGGAAACCAACAGAATAGGGAAAAAACCGGAGAATCACACTAAGTGGGAAACGGCAGTCGGAAAGAAGCTGATCGCGTGCTGGACTGAAACCGACGCAGAAGGTGGCGTTGGAGCTCATCGTGGGGGACACGAGGAAAGACCCGACAACGGACGGTGGGCGGCAGAGCGAGCAAAGAGGAAATCGGTGTCGCACACAAAACAAATTGGGGGGGAGTTTGAGTGAATCCTCCAAGAACATCACCTACAAAGTGTGACAAACAGGCAAGGCAACAAAAACATCATATCAAAATACATGGCAAAAGACAGATATAAAGAAAAGGAAATAAAACAACCATAAATGAAATTAAAAAAAAAAAAAAAAAAAGCCAGAGAGAACAGAAATCAAACTACATCCAGAGAGATGGATCCAGTGCAAAAGGTGTGATGGGCACTGGCGGATCCAAGTAGTAAGGTGGGGGAGCACACATCGAGGTGGACTAGGCGACAGGCGGTAAATCGGGCAAGACACGAACCAGAGCCAAACTCAACCCAGCAACAGGAGCGGCGGATGGAGAATGGCAGAAGATCGGCCTCCAAAAAATCCTAAAATCAGAGAAGGGTGGAGAGAGAGGGAGATGAAGAAAACACCCAAAGAGCAAGAGATATCAAGTAAATAAGATAGCTTTAAGGCGGGGGAAAAGAGGATGAGGAGGAAGAGGGGAGAGGGAGAGGACAGGGGTTCTCCCCCTCCAACGGCGCTCTCTGCTAGAGATGAAACCCTAGCAAAAAGCGAAAGACAATATTGTTAAAAAACAATAATAATAATGATAATAATAATAATAATAATTGCTTATATTATTGATGTTGGTGTATCTACCTTCATTTCATTTCATGTTTTCCAATGCTCTTTTTCATTCTCCTCACCATCTCCTCACTCTTATATTTTTTATTTTGAAAAAGTCAAGATGTTGAAAGAAGGAAGATGGTGAAGAGATGATGAGAAGAATGTGTTGCAGCAACTCTCCAACATTTATCATTTAGAAAAGCAAAGACATATGGGCCCGACACACTTAATGATGATTTGAGAAATTTAAGGCATATCACGACAAAGAGGAATACTAATTTCTTAAAAAAATGATTGAACGATGAAATGAGTTTTTTCATAAACACGTTGGCTTTGTTTGATAAACGTTTTTTTATCACTTTGGTACTATACTATTTATCTCACTTTTTTTTATTTTTTTAATATTTTCTTACTTTTTATATCACATTAATCAAATTTTATTATTATTTTAAAAAAAAAATCATTACAACATAAAATTTTTTCATTTTTTCATATTAAACATTATTACCTTTTCACATTTTTTTTTTTTAAATATTCCTATTTTTTTCACATCAATTACTTTTTATTACAATATCAAACCAAAATTAAAACAAAATCGTTTATCAAACGAACCCATTAAGTTTTGTTTTTTCTCCAAACCTAATTATAAAAAAATAAGGGAAAATTACAGTTTACCCCCCCAAAGTTGTTAGCGATTTGCAATTCCGCCTCCAAAGTTTCAATTTTTGCAATCCACCCCCTTAAAGTTTCAATTTTTTTCAATTCAGCCATTCCGTCAGTCAAAACCGCTTTGACTGACGGAACAGTGATCACGTGAGATGCACGTGATCACTTAAGGCGTTTTAGTACCGAAAATGCCCCCCGAATATTATTTTCCACGTTTTGCTGTCAACCACCTCCGAATCTCTTCCATTACAAATCTCCCATGCTTCTCCCTCCATGTTCTGGTGCGCTGGAGGACTGCAGAAAAAACAAAAACGTCCATTCGTTCAGTCCTCCAAATCTCTTTCATTTCCTCACATGCATTTCCTTCACAAATTCGTCCAATATTTTCGGAATCTGCCTGCTTTTCCATCAGGTATTGTTTTTCTTAAGATTTGAAGCATACCCATCTGGTTTCTTAATAATTTATGTCATGGGTTGCCTCCACACTGTTGTTGCCCCTCTCCCTCGCCGTTGCCTCCAAAAGGATGATATGATGACTTGAAAAAGAATCAATAGTTTGGACAAAACTATGGCCGTGCAGGAGAGTTTCTGCTTTTGCAAAGGTTGCATCTTTGATTCCTAGAGGAGACCTGTTCAATTCCACATGACAGCACCATTGCCATCTCTTATGACCCCACCATAATCCGAATTCCCATAGTAGCCTTCCCTACTCCTTCAAAGTTCATCTTGATGTGATTTGAAGAGGAAATTGCCACAAGATTGAGATAGATATGTTTGAATTTTTATTTTCAAAAAAAAAAAACAGTAATGCAATAAGACCTCGTCATGTTCAGATCTTTCCTTGGCCAAATGGCCCAAATCTCACAAAACTGTTGGGATTTTGGCCAGATTCAATCCCGAAACACCTTGGAAACGACAATGGAACTACCAAATTGAAACAATTGAAACAATTAAATCCAACTATCCAAGAACCGAAGTCCTTACATTTCATGCATAAACAACCGTAAATCAAAAAAATTCTCAAATTTATCACAACCCAGTAGAATGTGAATGATCAAACATATGATTCTAACATCTATTAACATAAATCAACCATCAATTCCGATAAATTAATCTTCTCTGTCGTTGCCGGAGAGGGATCAATTTTCTCTGTCATTGCCGGAGAATGACCTTTGCCGGAGAATCCAAGAATCATTCGTTCAAATGAACAGGGGAACATAGAAACAAAAACGCCTTCTTCCCAAGACTTGCTTTGCCTCTTCCTGCAAGACCCTTCTCACTCATTCTCATTTCTTTGACCAATAGCAGATCGATCGGTTTGGCATGGAGAAGACGAGGTAGGCGGAGAAGAGGAGGTAGGGATGGGGGCATTTTGGGAAAAAAACAACCAACAGTGATCACGTGACTTGCACGTGATCACTGTTCCGTCAGTCAAAGCTGCTTTGACTGACGGAATGCCTGAATTGAAAAAAAAATTGAAACTTTAGGGGGTGGATTACAAAAATTGAAACTTTGGAGGCGAAATTGCAAATCGCTGACAACTTTGGGGGGGTAAACTGTAATTTTTCCAAAAAATAAACAACATAACCCGAAAGGAATTCGGGAGTGGTGCACCCAACCCAATGTCATTTGAGAGTAATACACAAACCACTCCAGTATCATTGAGAGTGATTACGTGTACGTGCATGGTCGCAACCACCCCTAAGCTTCGTTGGATGGCCACGATTACCTCGTGCTTCTAGCAGGGTGATCGCCGATCGGCCATTAAAGAATTTTGCAGTCACATCGAGAGTAAACACTTTTATTGCGTTACTTCTTACTCTAAACTTATTATAAATAGACTCGGCCATCAATGAAGATTTAAACGTACTATGTACAGTCAAACATACACTTTATTCGAATCCCGTTTATGAATTACATTGCCATTAATCATGAGCAAAAGTCCATGATTTTTCACGAAACAGATGTACGCTGAAAATCATTTTCCTTCCCATCACAATTTGCAATTACTTCCGAACACTAACCAAGTGCCTCAACAAACTTGGCCAGGGCTCTGGTAGACGAACCAGATGCAGATCCCAAAGCAGCCAAAGCCATTTCTCTCATCTTCCAGCTTTTTTCCCTTAGCTCTCTCCCTTGTTCAGACTCCATCAGCTCCCTAACCCTTTTCTCCAACTCATCCCCACTCACAAACCCATCATCCTCTCTCTGCTCCAACTCAATAGCCATCTTCATATCATTCACCAAAACGTTCCTGTTCAGGTGCTGCTCGGCATAGAGCGGCCAAGCCACCATCGGCACTCCTGCAAGCACCGCCTCCAACACCGAGTTCCACCCACAGTGAGTCACGAACCCCCCAACTGATTCCTTTCTCAGCACATCCACCTGGGGTGCCCACGTCTTCACCACCATGCCCCTATCTTTGGTTCTCTCGAGGAACCCTTCTGGCAACACACCCTCCAAATCGAACTCTACAGTAAAATTCTCAGCCTGCTTGGTTTTCTCATCTCGTGGTGGCTTTTTCACCACCCACAAGAATCTCTGCCCACTCCTTTCCAACCCATCGGCTATCTCTTTCACTTGCGCCACCGAGAACGATCCTCGGCTACCAAAGCACAAGAAAACAACACTTCTACTCGGTTGGCTGTCAAGCCATGACAAACATTCAATTTCATCTTCACTTGCTCGCTCTTCTGCATCAGCGATCAAAGGACCTAAACAATAAACAGGCGGAGTTGGCGAATCAGGAACGCACACACCATCAGCAATGGCCTTTAAGGCTTTAGGCTCCAGGTCATCAAACGTGTTAGCTATAATCCCATTTGATTTTGGAAGATGTGAAAAGAAATAGAGCATGTCCCAATAAGCAGGGTCGTCACGGTCAAGCGTCGGTTCAGGCATATGTGTCGCTTTCAACGGTGATGATATTCCGGGGAAGTGAAGCTCAGTGGTGGTGAGGTCCTTGAAGCTCTTGGTGGTTTGCTCGTAGATCTTGGGGAGGTGTAAGAAGGCAGCGAGACAATAAGCACCAGAAGTGAAGAAATAATAAACAGGAAGGTTGAGATCTTTGGCTATAGGAAGAGTAGCGGTGCAGAAAAAGTCGATGATGAGGGCGCGAATGGTGGACGAGTTGGAGATTTGTTGGAGTGCATGGGGGGCATGGGCTAAGCTGAGGCGGATAAACTCGAACGCTATGGCGGAGCTGCTGCGAGTTGGGGTGGTGTCAACGGAGACAGATGGTAATTGGTAGAAGGAGATAGAGGGATTGGATTGGGAGACACGGTGGATGTAGGAGGTGACGCCTGGGGTGTCCCAAATGGAGCCAGTGGTGGTGAGGATGGTGATAGAGAATTTGTGAGCGTAGTGGTGGAGGATGAGCTTGCCAAGTTCAACCATGGAGATCATGTGCCCCATGCCTGGTGCTGCGACTAGGACGATTTTTTCTTGCATCTTCTATTTTGACTAGTTTGTTTCTGGCTTTGCCTTTAGTAGAGAGTGGAGGAATCTTAGCTTTAGTACACTAACACTATATATATATATATATATCAGAGGAAAAGAGTACAAAAACGTCAGCATATACGTCAGTTGTCACTTGTCATTTTGTGTGTATATATATATATATATAAATAGGGTAAAGATATAGGGCACGCGGCCGTGATTTTTTTTTTTTATTATTATTTTATTATTTTAATTTTTTGAAAAAAAAAAAAAAACTTTTAGTTTGATGTGACGTGCTCTAAATCATGACTCAAATAAATAAGTAGTGATTGAGAGAATGTGGCTAGAAGGAAAAAAAAAAAAATTAAAAATATTTTTTTAGCACTGTTTACACGCCATGTGCCCATACATATATATATATATATATATATATATTTTCCAACTTTGTCGCTACCTACTGCGCAGCAGGTAGAAGGGATCAGGATCCCAACCAACACTTTTATATATCTAAGCCATCGGATATGTCTAATGGCTTAGAATAAGACACCTAAAAAGTGGGTGGCATTATTGCTGAGGTTCAAATTATTTTTCTTAAGTTAAATACTAAATACTTCTTAAAATTTGATAACTTTAATTTTTTTTTTTAATGTAGTTTTATTTTTATTACAAGAGATTTATGTAGTTTTGATAAAGGATCGAGTTAATTTATCTGTTAATTAACCGTTAATTTCTAATGAAATTTTATGTGAACCAATTAAACGTAAACACGTGATATTCACTTAATTTTTAAATTACAAAAAAAAAATTATATTTAAAAAAAAAAAAAAAAAAATTTCGGGTGGCTCTTGACCATTTGGTGGTTTTTATGCCACGTGCATGTATATAGAGAAGATATGGAATAAACATGACTGACATAAAGAAGCCTAAAGAGAGAAAGAATGATGGGACTCCTCATAAAGCCATGGATGTGCTGTTACCTCGTGAACCTGTAAGATAGTGGAAAGTTTATGGCAACAGCGAGGAATGCTACAATGCATTCTACCCATCATCTATTCACCGCCCATCATCTACTCACCATCTCTTCATTTACATTTTTATTTTTTATTTTTTTTTTTAAAAAAAAAAAGTAAAGAGAGAAGAGATGGTAGGGAGATGGTGGGTAGAATGCAAAAAGGCATTTCCCGGCAAAAACACAGAAAAATCAGGGTTTTGGATGTTGTAACATTTCTCAAAAATCACTTTCGCCAACTGCAACAGTGAATCTGACCGTGTCTTCTGCTTTCACAAAAGATTTGTTTTCTGCTTCAGCAATGTTGTAGGCAGCGGCTCTGCTGCTTCTTCTACTGTGTCACCAACCTTTACGTACACTGATATAAAATGAAAGTAATAAATTAGTACAAACAATAACATTACTCGTCGCAAAATAGGTATAAGTTTTGGGCATGCAAATCCACAATGCACAAGGAGATGACGTGGAACTATTCAAGCAAACTAATAAATAACAATATTAAAAGAAAAGAAAACTCTAATACATCCTCAGACTTCTAGTTTCTATATATATATATATATACACACACACGTAAGTGGTTATTCTAAAATAGTTTTATTGAAAGAAGGTTTGATGCAACATCGGGATTGTGAAATTTTTCAAATTAGTAGTGATATAAATAGGAGGAATGATGCACTCTCACCTTGAGGTCAATTTACGACCAATGTTTTTTTTTTTTTTTTTTTTAAATTTTTTAATTTAAAAAAATTAAAATAAAATAAAATTTTAAAAAGTTTCTGAAGTAAAAAAATTGGTCATTATTATAAATAAAAATACAATTTTTATTTTTTTAAAAAATACCAAATAAAAGAATGACCAAATAAAAATTATTACTTCATAAACTTTTTAAATTTTAAATTTTGTTATTTTTTAAATTAAAAAATAAGGAAAATTTTTTTGAAGCAAAATAATTTTTTTATTTTTTAAAAAATACCAATAAAAAGAATAACCAAAATAAAAATTATTGTTTCAAAAACTTTTTTTTATTTTGTTATTTTGTTATTTTTTAAATTAAAAGATTTCGCAAAAGTTGACCCTAATTGTTTGATAAAATAGTTTTGAACCTTTAACATTTTCATGTAGTTATTTGCACCATTGTGAGCCAACCACTCATTATCTTCACGGAAAGCATTTGATTGAGCGGCCATTATTGACAGCTTAATTGGAGGATGTCTTTCTTGATACGGAAGTCTGATGGCTGAATGATTGGGCACCATTAATTATTGTTGAGCTTGGGGTAAATCGGCCATTATCATTGTTGAACTTTTGAGAATATAGCACCAATGAAGTGACCTCGGTGGCTTTGACACCAAGTCAAATACAATCAATTGAGACGAATTGGCCAGGATGAAAAGGATAGGAAGTGAATATAGAAAATAAATCTAACAAATGAACCTAATTGATTACAATGAATAAATACATTCCAGCAAAATAAGGGCTCATCCATTGTGATTAGATGAGCTGTGAGATACGTACAGTCGAATATACACCTAATTCGAATCCCGCTCAATTACATTGCCATTGATCATGAGCAAAATTCCATGCTTTTTTTTTTTTTTCTCAAAACAGATGTACACATAAAATCATTTTCCTTTCCATATCACAGTTGTGTTATAAACTTAAGTTCGCAATTAAATAAATTAGGTTTTAAAAAAATTTAAATTTTTCAAACTCAAAGTTACACACCCTCCAAATCGAACTCCGCAGTATAATTCTCAGCCTGCTTGGTTTTCTCATCTCGAGGTGGCTTTTTCACCACCCACAAGAATCTCTGCCCACTCCTTTCCAACCCATAGGCCACTTCTTTCACTTGCGCCACCAATAACGATCCTCGGCTCCCAAAGCACAAGACACAACACTTCTACTCGGTTGGCTGTCAAGCCATGACAAACATTCATTTCCATCTTCACCTGCTGGCTCCTCTGCATCTGCAATCAAAGGACCTATACAATAAACAGGCGGAGTTGGCGAATCAGGAACGCACACGCCATCAGCAATAGCGTTTAAGGCTTTTGGCTCCAGGTCCTCAAACGTGTTAGCTATAATCCCATTTGATTTTGGAAGATTTGAACAGAATTGGAGCAAGTCCCAATAGGCAGGGTCATCACGGTCGAGTGTTGGTTCAGGCATATGCGTTGCTTTCAGCGGCGACGACATTCCGGGGATGTGAAGCTCAGTGGTGGTGAGGTCCTTGGAGCTCTTGGTGGTTTGGTTGTGGATGTTGGGGAGGTATAACAAGGCTGCGAGAGAATAAGCACCGGAAGTGAAGAAATAATAAACGGGAAGGTTGAGATCTTTGGCTGTGCGAAGAACCGAGGTGCAGAAAAGGTCGACGATAAGGGCACGAATAGTAGATGTGTTCGAGATTTGTTGGAGTACATGGGGGGTATGTGATAGGCCGAGGCGGATAAACTCGAAGGCTATGGCGGCGCCGCTGCGAGTTGGGGCGCTGTCAACGGAGACACAGGGTAAGGGTGGAAGGAGATGGAGGGATTGGATTGGGAGACATGCTGGATGTAGGAGGTAACACTTGGGCTGTCCCAATCAGAGCCGGTGGTGACGAGGATGGCGATGGAGAATTTGTGAGCGTAGTGGCGGATGATGAGCTTGCCAAGCTCTACCATGGAGATGATGTGGCCCATGCCTGGAGCAGGGATCAGGACTATAGTGTCTTGCATCTCCTATTTTGGCTAGTTATTAGTTTGTTTCTGGCGGAGCCAATGGGGTTCGGACCAGCGGTACATTTAAAACTTGCCCACCTTGGAAAAGAAATGTCTCACCCTTGTGTTTGGCCATAGCTCAGTATAAAAAAATAAATAAATAAATAAAAACCTACAAAGCTCGTATCCTTTTTCTCTCTTCTTGTCTTCCGATGTTTCTCTCTTTTTCCTTGAGAATCTCTCTCCCTGGCAGGTACAATTGAGAGAACATCTCGCTCATCTCTGCTTTTCCTCACTTTCCCTTCAAGTGAATATGCAGGACATCTCCAGAAAGAGAAACATCTAGTAATTAGTGGTGATGGAGTCTTTGGAACCATTCCCACGTGTGCTTCAGCCTTCAATAAGCAAATAACACTTTTCACATGGTCAAATGGCAACCGTTGGATTTTGGATATCCGACTACTTATTGTTTTGCTTTTCTTTTTTTCTTTTTTCATTTAAGAGATAAATTTAAGCCATCAAACTCTACTTAATTCCATTCTTTACCGTCTCCAGGAAGTAACTCAATCAGTTGAGACTACGCCTAATGAAACGAACGTCACTAGTTTGAATTCTCATCTCCCCTCTTGTGCGGACACGTCAAAAAAAAAATTCCATTCCTTACTGCACTTTCCCACTTAATTTTTTTTTTTTTAATTAAGCATAATAATCCTTTTAATAAACTTAATTTATTAAACTTTTATGAGATAAATTTTTTATGCAAATTCTTGTAATTCTATATATTAAATTTGTTGGCCCCAATGGATGGCTAAATCGGCTATAAACCACGCCTTATGAAGCAGATATCATTAGTTCGAATTTTTCCTCTCCCTTCCCTTGTGTCTCATGAAGTGGAGGTCACTAGTTCGAATTCTCCCTCCCTCCTCCTCCTTCCTTTGTGTGGACATGCCAAATATATATATATATATATATTAAATTTGTCTACAAAATCAGCATCCTATTCCTAGCTTCTAATTCAATATATCTTTTGGAGTGTATTTGAGCATGTTAAAAGTATGATTTTCAATCAAATTATAAAAATTATATTTATTGGGAGGTTTTTTTTTGTAATTTATTATTATTATTATTATTATTATTATTATTTTAAAAAAGAGATTTTAAATCACATGTAGGGATGCATTTTTAAAAACGTATTATTTTAAAAGCTAAATTACGATTCCATTTGTCAAACCATTATTGTATCAAATGCATATCTTCGTTTTTAAAAATTGCGTTTTTAAATTGCACGTTTTAAAATTGTTATTTTTTAATGGCATTTTTTGCTTGCAAAACTCAAACAGACCCTTAATTTGCCTCCTGTAAATTGAAATTTTGGCTCCGCCACTATATCGGAGGAAAAGATTACAAAAACGTTAACAGATACGTTAGTGTGAATAATGGCTGCAACAATTGTTTGTAGTTTTGTCCGAATAGTAGTTGGAGGCTGGCGGCGTAGGTGCAGTAAAAAACTATAGCAATTATATCTATGCTGTAATTTGTTTTTTCTTTTTTTAAGATAAACTTCACTTAGTCTCCGTTTACTTCGACGTAAAATGGTTTCCAGAAAATGATTTCTGTATTTTACGATGTTTACTTCGACGTAAAATAGTGGTCAACGGAAAATATTTTCCTTTTGACCGAAAATTTTTCTTTAATTTTCGGAAAATGGTTTACAATTTTGAAAACCGTAAACCATTTTCCGACTATGAGCATCTCATTCTTAAATCAATGGACCTTACCAAGACCCGCCCAGAACCTTGCCAGGACTTGACTGGGACCTGCCCGGGACCCGCCTAGGACCTGACCGGGACCCGCCTGGGACCTGACCAGGACTTGATCGGGACCAGCACAAGACCTGACTGGGACTCGCTCGGGACCTGCCCGGGACTTGACTGGGACCTGCCCAGGACCTGCTTGGGACCCTCTTGGGACTTGACCGGGACCCGCCCGGGACTTGACTGGGACCCGTCCAGGACCTGCTCGGGACCAGCACGAGACCCTCCCGAGACTTGACCGAGACCCGCCCAGGACCAACCCGAGACCCTCCCGGGACCTACCCGGGACCTGCTTGGGTCCCGGGCGGGTCCCGGTTAGGTCCAAGGCGAGTCTCGGGCAAGTCTCGGACGGGTCCCAGTTAGGTCTCGGGCGGGTCCTGGGCAAGTCTCAATCAATCCCGGGCAAGTCCCTGCGGAGTTTCAAACAAGTCCCGTACAGGTCCCGGCGGGGACCTTATTGGAAAAAATATATATAAAAAAAGATATTTAAAAAAAAATTATTTTCCGTGTACAAGATAAACGCTGTAAAATGTTTTCGGCGGAAAATATTTTCAAGGAAAATGGCTTTCCTGAAAATATTTTACGAAAGAAACCATTTTACGTCGAAGTAAACGGAGCCTTAATCTATTTCAACTTTCATGCGTTTTGAAATTATTTATTCAATGTTCAAAAACTTCTAATTTAGGGTATCAAACTTTCAATTTTTTTGCAATGTCCTCCCTCTTATTTATTTAAATCCTATCAAAATAGTCTTGTTTTTTCATTATAAAATAAAAAATAAAATAAAAAATTGCAAAAATTCAGATGTTATTCAGGACAATCACGAATCATTATCAGTTATAATCAACTCACGATTATTCGAAAAACCTAACGGCCGTGAAACTTCCACTAGAATGGTAAAGAGAATAGTCCAAGACTCTTGGACGCCTAATTCAAGCAAAAGCCATAAATCAAAATGCTCATCACTCAAATGAGAAGCCTCAACAACAACGTAACCGTTTAAGCAATGAGTTTAGTGCAAGCCATATTCCACTCCTTCCTAATATACTATTCTTTGGTTACCACCATATTGATTGTCCACCCACAACTAAAAGACCGCATCCGCAGTGGCTGAACAATAGTAGCCCCACCCATTCATCGTCATGGGGAGTGCCCTCCAAGCCTTATTGCGAAGGCTGAATGACTGCAATCTATCGAATTTGTGGCCATCATCGACAGACCGAAGGCTCACCACCTTGAAGACTTGAAGTACTCAATGACCTAGTCAAAACAAAACCCCAAAAAGTACTCGAAATTAGCCTCTAGAGGTAGCTAAAGGGGAGGGTATTCGGCTGGTAATTAGGTGGGGTTACAAAGATAGACGATGCTAGATATGTCTTTGTGCAAGAGACGGAGTAGACCTCTTCAACTAGCGACTATGTCGAGGAATGGCGGGACACCTTGTATTAATTATTTCTATAGATTCTTGATTTGATCAATTTTATAACCCCTATTTTCTTCCCTCATTATTATGCGTAATGAACAGCAAAGAGTCACCTTAGGTTAGTCCCCTAGATGGAACAAAGAACCCATATTAAATAATGTCAAAGTAGAATAACTCATATAAATGATCCCAAAAACTAAAGAGTTTCTTGTTGAGATCTTGTTGTGATGAGCTCTTACTGAGATCTTGATGGTGATAAGTTTTTGCTAAATTAAATTGAATTCAAACTCCCAAGAGGTTGATCATGATGGTAGGCCTGACTCTTCCACTGGGGCCACTAGTGGAAGAAGGCCTAAAACAAATTAAGGCCCTTATAAAAAAAACCCTAATGATAGTAAGAATTTCTTTTTTAAAAAAAAAAAAAAATTGTGCACAGAAACTTACAAAATTGTTATTTGTTCAACACACTTTATTTATTAGACACACATATTCTATGCATAGTGTGCATATACATTGTGAGAATATATTGGTTAAAAGATTGCTTGTCCACTAGACCACCAGCACGTTTTCATTCTCTCTACCTCTCATTCCAACAATCTCTCATACTCATGGACCTCAAGGTAAAGACTAACACTATGAGACACTAACCACTGTGATGGGGTGATCAGATTTGTTATTTATTTTGTTTTTTTGGTTTTTTATCTAGAAGTCTATGCCTTCTACTTTGGTTAACAATCAAAAAGTCTTTTTTTATGCATGTTAGAACACAAGATTCACAACTGGACGAATGAAACTTAATTGCATGAATTTAGTATTTCTATATGCATATTTCCTTTTTTTAGATGAAATTCTTCTCATGGTGATTTTTTTTTTTTTTTTTTGCAAATGCATAACACTATTCAAAAAGTGCGGGATGAAGTAAAGCAAATGAAGCATTTAGATTTGTTTTTTTTTTTAACTTCCACTTCTTCAATTTATGATAAAGTTGAGAAAAAAGTGGAAGTAGTACTGATAAGTCATACCTATTCTCAATAAAAATCAGAGCATATATATATAGGAGGAAAAGATTACAAAAACATTAACAGATACGTCAGTTGTCAATAATGGCTGTAACAATTGTTTGTAGTTTTGTCCGAATGGTAGTTGGAGGCTGGCGGCGTAGGTAAAAGAAATATGAGCTAGCATACAAGAATATTTTATTTGAGTCAAAGATAAAAGGTAAAAGAAATATGAACATACCTAGGATGTGGAGATTCGATCCTCGGCCCTTTATGGGCTTCGATTTGCCCGTATTTCCTCTAGGAGTACTCATTAGTAGATATATCTGCTAGTAATTTATTCTTAGTTTCATGTTCATGTCCGGATAAGGAACATGAACATGGACATTATCCGCAAAAATCTGACAACAAGTCTATCATATTGAGGTGAGGGAGGTTGCTGACTAGTCCTACACTGGCAGTGACTTTTTTTTTCTTTTCTAAATTAGGTTAGACTTTAATATACTATTTTTATTGAATCCAGATTAAAACAATTTTGTTGATGAGTTTTCCCCCATTTGATACTCATTCCATTTAATACTCATTTCATGTAACACAAATCACAAAAAGGTCCAAATAAGGAACATGAACATGAAGGAGAGTTTTATATATGTTTTTTTGTACTCTTACAACACTGTGGTAGTTTGCCCTAGCGGGAGGAGAAGTTGAAAGTTGAAGAAGATGCTGAGAAGATCATCTCGATTAGCAGCCAAACCGTAACTCAAGTAAGTTTTTTCTTTTTGTTTTGCATGCTCCTCCGGCAGTTCCTCAGGCGGCTCCGGCAGCTCTGCTGCTTCTTGAGAGGGTAAATCTTCATCAACATGATGCATTTAGTTTATGTTGAACAAATTGTTTAAATTGCCAACATGATTTTTAAGCAATGGGGGCAGACTCTTAAAACAATGCGTTGCCCACTCTTTGATGAATTGCGTTTAGTTATTGATGATACCAAAGTCACCAAGCACTATATATATATTTTTTTGAAAAAGTGGATATCTTATTCCCTAACACCGTAAGAAACAACAATACAATCAAAGGGAGGGAATAAATTCCTCTCTTTACAATACCATAGATACATGGGGGAATGTCATTACTCCACGTTGAATCTATGACATGCTTAGTGGCTTCCTTTGCCAACCCATGAAATTTTGGAAGAAGCCGTAAGCATCAGCCAATATTTCGCTTCTATTAGGGTCACTACCAAAGTAGGACTGGTCAGCAACCTCTCTCACCTCAATATGACAGACTTGCTGTTAGGTTTTTGCAGATAATGTTCATGTTCATGTTCCTTATCTGGACATGAACATGAAACTGAGAATAAACTAGCAGATATACCTACTGATGACTACTCCTGGAGGAAATACGGGCAAATCGAAGCCCATAAAGAGCCGCAGATCAGATCTCCACATCCTAGGTATGTTCATATTTCTTTTACCTTTATCTTACCTTTAAACAATTGTTTGTAGTTTAAGCAATGAGTTTACGAAGAACCCATATTAAATAATGTCAAAAATGGATAACTCATATAAATGATCCCAAAAACTAAAGAGTTTCTTGTTGAGATCTTGTTGTGATGAGCTCTTACAGAGATCTCGATGGTTAAATTGAATTCAAACTCCCAAGAGGGTTTCCATTCTCTATGCGTCACGTTCCAACAATCTATCATACTCAAGGACCTCAAGGTAAAGAAAACCACTAATGAGACACTAACCACAGTGATGGGGTGATCGGATTTGCTATTTATTTTGTATTTTTTTTTTTATCAAGAGTTCTCTGCCTTCTACTTTGGTTAACTATCAAAAAGTATTTTTTATGCATGTTAGATCACAAGATTCACAACCAGATGAATGAAACTTAATTGCATGAATTTAGTATTTCTATATACATATTTTCTTTTTTTAAGATGAAATTTTTCTCATAGTGAATTTTTTTTCGCAGATGTGTAGCACTATTCCAAAAATGTGGGACGGAGTAAAGCAAATGAAGCATTTAGATTTTTTTTTTACTTCCACTTTGATTCAAACCGCTGCTTCAATTTATGATAAAGTTGAAAAAAAAGTAGAAGTAATACTCATGAGTCATGCCTATTCTCAATAAAAATCAGATCTGATATCGGAGAAAAAGATTACAAAAACATTAACAAATAGTTTTGTCTTAATAGTAGTTGGAGGTTGGCGGCATAGGTGCAATAAAAAACTAAAGCAATTATACTACAATTTTTTTATTTTTTTTTTAAAGAGAAATTTAACTTAATCAATTTCAATTTTCACGCGTTTTGAAATTATTTATTCAAAGTTCAAAAACTTCTAATTTAAGGTATCAAACTTTCAAATTCTTGCAATGTCCTCCCTCTTATTAAGTTAAATCGTATCAAAATACTCTTATTTTTTATTATAAAAAATTGCAAAAGTTTAGATGGTATTCAAGATTTAACCGAATTTGCAAAAATACTCAGGCCTGAATTTTTGTAATTTTTTAATAAAAAATAGAGGGTATTTTGAAAATTTTGAGAAGATTTAATAGAAAATCATAATAGAGTTGGACCTTTGAAAAAATTGGAAGTTTGATATCCTAAATTGAGAGTTTTTAAACTTTGAAGAGATAGTTTCAAAACGAGTGAAAGTTTAAGAAAGTTTTGTGAATTTTTCCATTTTTTTAAAGATTTAGATTTAATTTTAACTGTGTTGTAAGAAAGAGAAAAAAATAAAATAAAATTTGAACTTCTAAAAATTGACAAAAATAAATATTATAAAATATTTTTCACACCACCTATCCCAAATCCCGACAATAGCTTCTCCATGTGGAAGAATCTCAATGAAAGAGACACTTCATAAGTTACGATAATACGAATAATATATAGTTGTTCACATCTTATAATTGCATGTAGACCTTCTCATGGACCACATTCGGTAATGGGTGTCAAATTGCTCGTTGAAACGACTGATCATAGATGAAACCACGGCATCATTAAAATATTAGAAAAGCAAATATATATATAGGACCTTGATGGGATGGTTGAGTCTTGTATTAACCACACAATATGAAATAGGATTGACATTTCTTGTAATTTTTAAAAATTGCAGGAGCCTACAATTCCTTCAATCTAGACCTCACATTTGGGTTTCTTAGTGTCTGGTTCATACAAGCTCAAAATACTAACAAATTATTGCAGTTAATGTTAGGTTTTAGTGCGTTGACAATTTCTTATGTCAAAATATGGTTTTGAGTAGTAATGTTTAGGTTTGAGTTAAGGATTAAGTCGGTCCAAGACATGAAAAATTCAAGTTTATGAATATTGTCCAACAAAGATTTAGTCACAGGAAAATATCCATATCTTATCTGCTGCTTTTTATAGATTATAATATATATCAGTATGGAACTATATATTACACTTTGTATTTTGTAATAAAATAATGCAGTTATGTGAATATCTAAAGCATAACCTAAGATGCTTAAAGAATTGAGAGCCACTCAAAAGATAATGAACCAGTTGCAAATTGGCCATCGAAGTTGAAAAAGACTAAACGTGTCCGTTCAAAAAAGAAAAAAGACTAAATGTATACCGTACAGATTCAGATCTGCAGCAATTTGTTGTTCAAATCGAGAGCCTCTATAGGATCCACCTATCCCAACAAGTGGGCCTTTTGCCCGAAAACTGTTCGGACAAGTGAGCCCTATAAGTACCATTTTAAAATTGCTAGGGATCTCTATCCAACTTGTGCATATGTTATACATTCACCTTAATCAATGACACATCATAACAATTGTGCAATCACATTCTTTTCCAACTATAGGTAACTTCATATAGATTTATCAGACAAGTACTTGGGTTTCTCCATGCCAGAATTAAAACCTGCTTCTTGCCAAACCATTGATCTCACACTACCAACAAATAACAGAGATTCCTATACCAATTGAACACCACTTGTATCATCATAAGAACAAAGTATTAATATCAATCCAATCCCTTTAAGAACAAGTTGCATTATTCTCATATACTCTGTATTCAAAGATAAATGTTTAAAGAGGCAACAAAAATAAGACTAGCAGTATTTGGCATTCTGCAATCTGCTTTATATAGAAAATTCCTTCGAATGTATTCAATGAGTAAGAATCCAAAATTGCCAAGCAGGAAACGAAAGTACAATACAAATGCTTATAGAAAACTTGATAATTGTCTAAGAAAGATATATAGCTTAATCTTTAACAGTTATTCTACCTGGAGAATTGAAACAAATGCTCTATGGCAGAATGGGAGGGTGGAACAAGGCACTCAACCCTCTTCTGCCACATATTTCCTATCAGAGCTGAATGCAGTAAATGCTCTGCTTCTTTAACGGCAATGTTTACTAAAACAAAAATTCCAATTTTCTTGACTATTCTCATTAACAAGTAGATGCCATCTGATAATATGCTTAGCTATAGGTTTCCCGTTTCCTCTTTCAATAATGTGGTCTTCCATGTTATAGAGGAAACTTCTCTTAAAAGTTCACAGGGTGAAGAGCATTCCGAAAGCCATTTTCCACTTGAAAAAAGGCACAAGTATCATTTCAGGAGGCTCCACCAGGCCATTTTCAGTCCACTGCTCCAATATCATATGCTTAAAATATCCTAGATTGTTAGAATATAAATTAAATGTTTAAATTAACAATTTCCTATCAGCTTAAGCTTTTGTGATAACTAATAATTTATTATGGTATCAGGACAAAGATCTTGAGTTCGAACCTTGTCTTTGTCATTCATCTATTTTATGTAAGCTTACATAATGCCATAAATATTACTATTTTATGTAAGTTAAAGAGACTAAATCTATAGGATGGGGTTTAGTGAAAGCATCAGATTCAAACAAAGAAAACAAATCATTTTACCAAAAAAGAAAAAGAAATATAAAAGTATCCAGTACACAAGGTATTTACCTCAACAACTCTATGTTCCATGAGCAGAGAGAGAGAGAGAGTCCAAAACTCAATGTTTATACATGATCTATAATCTGTACCACTGTACTCAGCAATGTCATCGCTTTTTATGCATTAGAACATTAACCATGCACTGGTGAACCTCAATACGAACAGAAATTCATATTCTGGGTGCGTTTGTAGATTAGATATAAAGATGCAAATTTCATCATCTCTATAACTTTAATCAAGAAAACAAATTCATAATACACATGTTCAACTGCTATTTAAAGAAGCAGCCAATCGATATCTTGTTTAGAATATATATATAGAACATTGTTCTTTAAATAAAATATTCGAACATTATCAACTTATAACATTTGATATTACTTGGAACAGACAATTGTAAAGACCAAATGATAATCTTAATTACTGCAGAAAGTTTAAGGAATTCAACCATATGCATCGATAACTTCACACGCGAAACAAACCTTATCCACCATGACAACATAACAATTGCAGTTGAGAGTAAATGACATAAAATAACAAGACTTATTTATGGGGAGTCAGTAAAAAATAATGACACATGATATCAGTAAAAAAGATCTTATCCATCCCATAGCTTCTTGATAAGTAAACTATGAAAATACATATTTTCCAAATACAGTGTGAATATGAAAAACATGTATCCTAAATAAGGAAGCCTATGGAGCAACAATTGAAAAAATATATTAATGTGTACATTATTTTGCTACTACCACTTTTTTTTTTTTTCAGTAGAAAGTACAACCATACTAAGAAGACTTCGAAGAGCGAGTTTTGCCAAGATGAAGCAGATAGTCCTGATCTTAAACCTATGGAACCTGAAATCTACATATCGAAGAGAAGTACTGGATCTTGTAATTACAAGGTGAATAGCTAAGAGAACGGAGGATATTAATTGCAAATTTACCATGATGAACCTTGGGACCTCAAAATCAGATCATTACACATGATTGGGGGAACCATTTTTAATTTCTTCTTCTGCTTAATCTTTGACTACGCATTTGCATTTCCGTTGATGCTCAGAAAGTTCCTGCCATGTCCGGGATGTTCAATTTGTGAAAAATATGCCTTCCGTTTTGCACTTCAGTTAAACATCATATCCAGTCCAATTGTATTTCCTATTTATTCTTTTCAATCTCATACCTCTTACCATCTAGTCATTTGCCTAGAAGAGGGGAAACAGTAAAAAATATTTGGATTTGCAAAATTATGTAAGATAAAATGGTAATTGCCCAATTTCATAATTTCGTTATCTGCCCGTATCTTCTTAGAAACTCAAATAATTTCAAATTAGTTCAATGCAGGAAGTACCTGAATCTGATTTTGAAGAAACTTAACATACTCTACTGCCTCTTCTAACATATCTGCGGTGTTTGTTTGCTGCAAGTGACAGGAAGAATGCCAATTAAACAATTGCTGCCGAAGTCTGAGAATGCATGGAGTTTTTATACAAGTTTTTTCCAAACATCAACCAATTCTAGAAGGCAATTAATATGTTCTTCTTTCATGATCCAAGATTGAGGTTTACAACTAGCAGGATTGCTGTTAACAAAACTTTTCTTAACTAAGACAGTTGATTGGCGCTTGCTTTATTTTATTAGGCATAAAATTTTTTTTTTTTAAAAAAAAAAAATTAAGACTCAGATATTGATTCCTCTTCATTTCCTTCAATTTCTTAGCATCAGACTAAACAAGCAGAAAGTAAATTTCAAATCTTACTCTGCCAGAACAAACCTGACCATGTAATTTGAGGCCAATTTAAACGTTTTATCGTACGTTTCATTGAGTAGATTTAATATCACCCAACTTAACCAACTCGGTAAAAACAGATTTTTTTTTCCTGAATGCTAAAACAAAACAATATATCAACATGCTTTTGACCAACTCTCCGACCTAAATGGCATGGACAACATGACCTCTATTCAGCTCTATTTAGAGTCACATATCAATTAAGACCTTGCTTGATAATCAAGATATACCAAGCCAAAAAAAAAAAAAAAAGAGAGAGAGAGAGAGAGAAAGAAAGAAGAAGGAAAAGAAAGAAACTAGATCTCAACAATTTGAATTGGTTTTGCGCTATTTAATAGAATATTAATTGGCTAATTTTCCTCAACTTAATTTTAATCATCATATATGTACCTCCTTTGATTTGTATGCTTAAAAAAAATACAGATTTGCATGGCTGTTGGTTCCATGCATATTTCTTTGAATCACACCAATCAACAAAATAAGCATATTTCTTTGAAAAATCCCACTATGCCATCTACCTCTCCTCTGGTATGCAATTTACACAGAAAAAGCTGTTGGTTCCATATTGTAAAGAAATTTTCTCAGACATTGATTAGAAACACTGAAATCATGATATGAGCAGAGGCCTAAAGGTAAAACTAAATTCTTTTGCAACACCAATATGACCTGGTTTTGCACATTGCGGCCCATTTATAAGCTCCAATTGAAATGGCAAGTGGTGACTTCTAAAGAAAAGTGTCATTTCCTGTATAAGCACATAAGATTTATCGCCACTAATACATGACTGTCTTGTTCTGTCCCTGTAGCGGGCATGTGTTCACCATGGCCAGCTTGTTTCAGAGGTTTATGCCTGTAGCTCATATTACCATTGATGTTGCCATTATTCCTTACGACTATATCTTGTACTAAATGACATTCAATGCTAATGTGTTCGATTTGCTTTTGAGAATACCGACTATCTAAATTGCTATCTGGTTATCACAGAACATTTTCAAGGGATTTTTCTTATCAAAGCTCATCTACTCCAGGAAAGATCTTACTATATGATCTCACATGCTGTATGGGACATAGTCCTCTACTCCACTTCTACACTACATCTTACCACCACATTGTTGCTTTTTTCTCTTCCAAGTAACAACATTACATTCTATGTAGGTGCAAAAGTCAGCCATGAACCTCCTATGAAGGTGATCACCAGCCTAGTCCACATCTGGAGAAGCAACAATGTCAAGATAGTTTTTCTAATTGAACACCAAAACTTTGTAAGGAGCATCCCTTATACACGTCAAGATATGGCACACAACATGGCAATGAGCTTGAATAAACTAAATAACCACTACGACAACAAAAGTGATGTCAAGCTGAGTCACAAGCAATTAAATTAACTTTCTCAAAAGTCTTCTATACTTCTGGAGATTGTGAGCTACTGCCTCTACTTGTAAACGAGTGCCTTGATAGCTGGTTAAAGAATGTAAGGCTGAATTGTCTTATCCAACAGAACTAGAGGGGCATATATATGTAACCGAAACCCTTAAAATACAAAAGAATAAACTTTACTAAGCAAAGGGAAGTTCTCATCCCAACTTACGAGTTAACAAAAAAATGCCTTCCAAATGCAGCCTGGACAGAAACTAGTAGAAAATTCCTCCGCAATTAGTAGTCAAAGGATGATGCTGGTTAAGATCATCAATAATTCACTTAAATAGACTATAACACTGCCAAATCTCTTGCTTAAGCTTTGAAACATTCTTATCCAAATTGAAGAACTCAAAGCAACTTTCCTTCAATTAAAAAGATAAAAATTGATTGTAAACCAAATCTCCTCAACCATACTAAGAAACATGACAAAAACGCTCACTGAAGGCTCCATGCTATTCCATAACCAACATATAACAGTGAAGTTATCAGTGTTCTATTTTCGAAAATGAATGGGGATGAGAACTTCCCCATTCATTCGGAAGTTAAAAGTTTATCATGTTTGATCCCCATTCAATGCTGACACTTCCCTAGCTTGAGCCGAGCCCCATTCAATTTAAAGGTAGCAATCTGCTTTTAAACATTATCAAATGCAGAAATAGGAGAAATCATGAGAAAACTACAATATTCAGCCTTCACAACAAACATAACAGATGCTATTTACAAGACTAGCTGATAACCAACAAACAACTTATGGAAATACCAACTAGCCACAAAAGAGACAGTCGACCAACTATTTCCATCTAAATTGGATTGCAAACATCCGCAAGAAATCAAAAATTTTGCCAAAGGACACAAACCTAGGCCTTGTAAACTTTAGACACTCTTACAAAGATCGAAGAAAGCAGATGAGGCGAACCTAATGGTGACCAAAAAACCAGACTCTGGATGGGATCAATTGTTATTCGACAATTAGAAAATAAGCTTGGCATATCCAATAACCTCAAAGATCAAAGTAGAATCACTGGGATACTTGGTAAAAGAAGATGAGTTAGGCCATGTTACCTTGCCTGCTGTCCTTGTAACTGGTAAGGACAGCCACACAGTCCATACAAATGACTGCGCTTAATCCCAACTTTCTTTTGCTCAACTATTTTGAGTTCTTTGGCTTTTCGGAGCTTTCTAGGGTTATGGAGAGATAAAAAGGGGAGAGAGGGAGATGAGGAAACAAAAAGTAGAAATGCAGGTTTCTGGTAATAAGTCCTTTAAATACAACAGGAAAGACAGAATGAGAAAGATGACGATCACAGAGAGTGGTAAATTCCTATATAATCACCACTTAAAATGAAAGTGCAAGATTGCCTTCACTAACCCATTACTCTCTTCATCGTTACTCATCATGCAATTCTTTGAATAGACATTAAAGTAACACACAAACAAACAGATCAAGGGAATCAGAGGAGGCCAAGGGGGTCCATGGCCCCCAAAGCCCCTGCAATTAGAACTTTTAATTTGGTATTGTAATCTTTCAATTCAAGAGAGCTCCCATCAAAAGACTTCCAAAATCCTTGACTAGTTTACTTATAAACTCATTTAGTCATGATAACTAATTCTTATAATCTTATCTTGAGAATCTACTATTTGCTCTCATACATGTTTGCTGGTTAGCTTCAACTAACAACACAAAGATCACAATATTAATGATCTGAAAAATCTCAAACTACATTTTCCTTGCAATCAATAAATTCAAAGCCATCAATATATTAAAGAAAAAGGCATTCCTAGTACTTCTAAATGACCAAAAAAAAAAGGTTTAGTTGTAATTTAGAGAATTACCTTATCCATGTTGGGCACCAGCTCCTGAAGTTTCCTTATGCGGTCGCTTATTCTAGTCCTTCGAACCTAAGCCAAAAGAGACAGACAGACAGATAGAGAAAAGGTTGAGGAAAATTTAGTAAGGATAAACAGAACAATTTTGAAGGCTTTCTATATAACATGAAAGAATGCAGCAAAAAAGTGATCAATCTCACCCTCTCAGCAATGCTTCGAGGATGCGTAGCACAACCACGTTTTGCCCGAACCCGGCAAGGAACTGAATCCTCCAAAAGCTTTTCCATCTCCATATCTATCAAACCACCTTGCTCCTCTTTCTACCAAAGAATCAAATAAATAATTAAACAAACATAAGAACTCTTTCACCGAGAAAATTAGCCCAAGATTCTAAATTCTATTACCAAATGAAAGTTATCAACGTATTATAAATCTCATACCTAAGTACCTACCTCACCATTCTACAACACACCCAAAAAGACACATTTAGCAAAAACCACATAACTCGAATCCTTGTGTTTCTTTCCTTTTTCTTCTCACTAGAAATCGTACACCTAAATACACCTCGCTTAGCATTCTACAACACACCTAAAAAAGACGACAATATACATTCAACAAAAACCACATAAGCAAAAATCCTTGTCTTTCTTTCTTTCTTTTTCATTAATTTTCTATCATATTCATTTTGTACATAAAGAAAAGAAACCATATTTTATACCGACAGTCTGTTATTGGAGCTGGCTGAAGATATTGAAGCTTAGGGATGTGGCAAGAAACTTCATTCATTTTCGAGTTGGAGATGGAACTAATATTCATTTGTGACTTGACTGGTGGCATCTGGTTGATACTCTTTATTTGAGATATGGTCATAGATTGGTCTATGATACTGGAAGTAAGGTGGAGGCAAGATTGGCAAGTGTTTTGAAAAGTAAATAATGGTGTTGGCCTGCTGCTAGATCAGATGAGATGGTTAGTGTTCAGAGCAAATTGTGTATGTTAAGATTGGAGAAAATGATCAACCTGTTTGGGTAATTTTCAAAGGGCAACTACTCTTGTTCTGATGCATGGAATGCTAGGTATTCGGCACCATAAGCCGAAAGTAGATTGGTGGAATGTAGTTTGGTATTCGATGGCAATTCCAAAGCATTCTTTTTTCTTTTTTTTTCTGTGCCTGGCTATGCGGGATAGTTTAACTACTGGTGAAGGTTGAAGCAGTGGGGTTTTAAAGGGGCAGTAATGTATCTGTTCTGTAGGAGTTTTATTGAAGGGAGGGATCACTTGTTTTTTACTTGTGGTTTTGGTAAAAGAATTTTGAGGGGGTTACGAAAAAGTGTTTAATAGATGATCCCCTGACTGCTTGGGATGATATTCTGAAACGGGGGATAAAAGAGTTGAAGGGTAGGAAGTTGAAAGCTGTCCTATGCAAGCTGAGCTGGGATGCGACAGTGACAGTCTATCACTTATGGAGACAGAGGAATGATTTAAAATTTGGGAATCAGCTCAAAACAGGAGAAAAGATGTTGCAGATTATCAGTTGGAAGAAAACAGCTAGGATTATGGCTCGAGGAAAGTTCAACAGGACACAAGAAAACTTAGTGCTTTGTAGAAGTTGGGGGATTCCAGAAAATGTACTCTGCCGCAGAATACTGTAGTTGCTGTAAAATTTGAGATTATATTGCATTGGTTCCGTTTTTTGTTAATCGGCTTTGGTTCGGATTTGCTTAGTTGTGTGTCTGTTGTTTTTGGATTGGTGTGGTTTGTAAGCTACTGAGAGTAGCTTCTGTTCCCCAGTGGTTCTGGAGTGTGTGTAATTGTGTTCTTTCCATAAAATTCTCATTCATCCAAAAAAAGAAAAAAAGAAAAAGAAAAAGAAAAAGAAAGAAACCACATTTAGCTTCAAAATTAATAAGAAACAGTTTACCAGCTGAGAAGGAAATTTTGCTGCAGTCAAGTGGTGTGCTTCCACCTCCCTCGCCCGCTTACTCCCCGGAGGAGAGTCAATACTCTGCGACACAAAGTTGTAATTTGGTGGAATACCAAAGTTGGAGAAGTACCCATCAGACCCAACACCGGAATTCCCTAGAAACTCAGCCGGAGAGCTGTTCTGCCTGAAGAACCCGGCGGAGGAGCCGGACTCAAACAGCCCCGGATCGGCCGACGAAGCAAAGCTTGCAGAGTCTCCTCTGGAAGTGGGTGTGGAAGAGTTGGAACCTGCAAGTAACTGAGTTAAGCTCTGGTTGGGCTTTAACGGGTCGTCTTCTTCTTCTTCTCCCTCGAGTAGTGCCTCTAACCAGGTGGCCGGAGCTGAGCGGAATCGGGCGAGTCCACCTCGACTCAGTTCACCACCACTGCCACTTGTACCGGCAGGTGTCGGTTGCATCTGGGTTGAGGAGGTCTTGGGCGTTTGTTTGGCTTCAATGGAGCTTCCAAATTAAGAAAGGAAAAAACCCTTCTTTTAATAGTAATTCTTTTGGCCTTTTATGGGTTTTCTTTGGTTCTGTCTTTGGTAGTAAGACCATAACAAAGAACAGATGGTTCTTTCTTCAGATATAGTTGCAACTATGGCGTACTATTCATTGCATCTGTGATCTGGTACATCACACGTGGATAGATAACTTCGATTTTCCACCGTTTGATGGGTGCAGGAGGGCATGATTTTTCTTCGGAAGGGACATCAACGGCGGTTAGATGGGGATTGGGTACACTGTCTGAGATGCGGAGATGGGCAACATTGTAAAGCAGGGAAGGCTCGTGTGAGGCTTAGAGCAGTGCAACGTCATCGTTTCTGAAACTTTTTTTTTTATCTCGCAACGTTGACAGTAAAGGATCAGCCCCAGCCGCACCCCGGCTTGTGGTTTTCACGGTCCGTTTCCCATCTCAATGGGTGCTTTGGAAGGCGCGTGGAGATGCATGGTTAGTGAGAACTGAGAAGTGATTACTTTTTATGGGTTTATTTTCAGCTCCCCTCCCCAAATATGTCTTTGCTTTTTCTGGAAAATTTAAGGAGCAAATAGAGCAATTGACCATTGACAAATGCATACTCACAAAAGCTGGCTTTGATGTGGACTTCCGCGGCCTCTTTCTAACCTACCTTTTATTGGAATACTAGGGACCTCAACTATTGCTTAGTTTTGAGTAAAATCCTATGCTCACAATAGTGAGTTTTTTCTTACCAAAAAAAGAAAAAATTGAAAAGGCTTCTTTAGGGTTTCACCTTCAGTTTAGTTTTGAGTAAAATCCTAAGCTCACAACAATGAGTTTCCACTAGGGTTGTTGAAACCAACAAGAGTTGCTCGCGAATAGGGTTGAGTTCAACTTGAATAAAATTTGGTTCGTTTATATAAGCCGATGAGGAACACACAAATATGTTGGAATATTAAACAGTACATACTTGTATAAATTCGGCTCGATTGGGTTAATGTTCATAAACATAGTTCGTATAAGTTCGGCTTAACTCATTAGCTCGTTTGTGTGTGTACATATATGTGTGTGCGCGCGCGTTAGCATTAATAAAAATAAATTTTATAAATATAAGTATTTATCTCAACCACATCAAAGACAACATCCCTCTATGTCCCTATTTTCTTCTTCTTTCTTTTATACTTTGTTGATAACCTAGTGATTTTCGTGGAGGGCATTCGTCTTCTTTTTAGAGTTATAAGGCATATACTTGATGAGTTTGAGCAATTGTTTAGTCTGTCTGAAAATCCTACCAAGAGTATAACTCTTTCTTTGCTTGTGTACATCTCAAATATCGATTCCTTTTTGTCTTCAAATTGAAGGAAAGAATGATGTTTTTAGAAGGTTGAGAGTCTCCCATTAAGAACAAAAAGAATCGAGGGATGCCATTAATTTAGGCTCTCTTTAGCAATTAACTTTTTTTAAAATTTAAAAAAAAAAAAAAAAAAAAAAAAAAAAAGTCAATTTTATAATATTCTTACTTTTTATATTACATCCATTATTTTTTATTATTATTCAAATAAAAAAACCACTACAAAATATAACTTTTTCACTTTTTCTTAGAAAAAAAAAATCAAAATTTCTTTATATTACATCAGTCACTTTTTATTACCCTTCAAACAAAAAATTTACTACACAATCCTTTACCAATTGAAGCTTTAATCCCACACCAAAAAGAGCAAACAAAATTCCCACACTGGACATCTATAAAAAGGGTGCTACATTACATAGATGTGAAGCTCACACTACGCTTTCAGCTCTGAGGGTGCATTGGTAGTTGAGGCTAATGAGTCAAAAGTAATATTTTGGGCCTTTTTCTTTTGTTAACAGTTGAATTTTTTGATGGTTGAGAATTATATTTAAGTTTTTTTAAAAAAAAAAAAAAAATTGAGGTCAAGCTGCTCGAGCTCGAATTGGAACTTAGCTCAAGACCTTAGCCGAGTTTGATTAGTTTTTGACAAATTGGCTCGAGTTTGAGTTGAGTTCACTACTGTCAAGCTCCTGTTTCGAGACCTCCCTCATCATTGTTGTATAGTGTAAGGTAGTTGAATTACTTTTGGAGTGGCCAAACCATTTCACTGACCGAACGAGTGGTTCGCCCACTACACTTCAAGAAAAAGGCAAGTGAGGTGGCAACATAAGAGCTTGGTGGTGGGGAGGTGGTAGAGCAGAGTGAGAGACGACGGTAAATTAGGCCGTTTTATTTTAAATGAAAGCCCTCAAATTAAAACCATTGCGCACCTCAAACAAAAGTATTGCACCGAATTTTAATTCATAAGTTGAGAAGAGAAATAACAAATTGCATATAGTATAACTAAAGGATAAGTGCCCTCATTCCATATTTACTTCCACAAAGAAAGAAATTAATACCCTCATTCATTCCATCAATCCTATATATATATATATATATATATTGTTTTTCTCAAATTGGTATCCTCAACAAACAAGTTTTTTTCCAGCTGCATGTACGAGCATCTTCATTATCATCATGTAAGCTACCACCTGTGTATCATAAACATAAATAGCAATTAATGAATGAGATTGTATGCATACTTTGTGTAGAATAAGGGCCTGTTTGGGTGTGCATTTGAGGGAAAAAAAAGAAAGTATTCGTTTGGTAAAAAAAAATGAAAGCGCTTTTGAGAGTCCAAAAAACTTAAAAATTGCCAAAACGTACTTTTAGTTAAAGCTTAAAAATAAAGCTTTTGCCAATTGCCTTTTTTTGACTTAAAAGCTCTATTTCTCAAACATAATCCCAAACATGCTCTAAGAATGTTAATTTTGAGCACTTGAGATAATCTTACGGTTCATATTCAATCTTAATTCTTCCAGCATTGGGGTCAGCAATACAAGTGAAAGCTTCTTCAGAAAGATTGATGGTTCCACATCCTCGTCCACTACAGTAATCAACGATTTTAACCACAATAGCGCTTAACCTACAAGGATGTGGTGCTAAGTTTTTGCACCAGTACACGTTACATAGTATTCCTTCCCACATGCTCCCCCATTATCCCATATTGCATGACTTGCTGCAGCTAAATCACCATGATCATCTTTATAATTATATCCATGACACGCAGAGGCTGCAAATTAAATATATCGAAAGTTAATCTTTGGGGGTTTACTTCTTAAATTATGAATAAGATTTAATTAACTAGTAGCTAAGACACATTCTTTAGGTTGTATACTTTTGATCTAAACTTGAGTTTATGCATACAAATCAAACCCACTAGAGAGGTCCAAGTTATTAGTGGTTTTAAGTTTTAGAGGCGAATGCTTATAAATTGAAAACAAATTAAGAACAAAAGAACAATTACATTATGAAACACAAGCATATACAGTTTCCACCCTTCAAATCAAGCAAAGAATTCAACATATAGAGTAGCATAAGGCAAAACAAAAGTGTTAAATTAAACACACACATATATGCGAAGAATTACTCACATATTAAAAAGCAACCAATAATTGAAGTAAACTTATAGTGCCAAATTGGTACCGTCTAATGTTTATGTGCAAAAATGCCGTGGGAAAATTACACTTATTCCCTCAAACTATTACTCAATTTTCAATGTCCCAAAACTTTAAAAAATTGTGATTCATTAGCAAAACTACCTTGCCTTTTTTACTTAACCCCTTTCGTTAGGGTTTTTTATTAAATTAGACAAAAAAAAAAAAAAATGGGTTATGCAAGATACACGTGATTGAAAATAACAGTAGTACCCTTGCATTAGATTAAAAAAAATAATAATTTGAAAATGTAGTTAATTATACTATAGTAATATTAACAATATTGTGAAAACACATAAGTGGTTATATTATCACACTTAGTTTTGATAATAAATAAATAAATACATTTTTTATAGTTCTTTTCATAAAAGAACCCTACAATTAACAAGGTTTTTTTCCTCCTATCCAACTCCCAACTATATGGGAACAAGAGTAAATAAAAGGGTTAACATGCTCTTTAATAATGTGTGTAAATACATCGTTGTGCTGCCCAAATTTTGTTAGAAAAACAGAAAAATAATATTTTTACAAAACTAAGGTTTTTGGCTTAGATGTAAAGTTAGACATTAATTTGTAACGTTTTCAATAAGTAAATTTCGTTGACAGGTTATATACAAGGTCTACGAAACCGTTAAGGTGAAAAGAGGTTTCCAAAAGATACAAAGGGGTTCAAGTCCTCACATGGTCAAAATGTTTATACTTGTGGACTTGTGGACTTCCACATTCACGTGTAAAATTGTGTTAATTTTACAAATGTCATCAAAAAGAAGGTCGATAAAGACCCGCTTGGATGTCTTAACTTTTTTCTACGAGGTTGGCAGAAAGCCTCTACTTTTTTTTAGAGCATTTCTAGTAATCTCACCAAAACAACTAAAAGTATACTTTTAATTACTTTAACAACTCACATTTTTAGAGCATCTACAGCAGTCTCACTACTTTAACAATCAACTTTCACTATTTCATTTAAATATAATATTTCAAAGATTTGTTTATTCTTTCTCTACCTTTTATATTTTTAAATGTTTGTTAATGGTCTATTTTAAGAATATTTATCTTATTCTAAAGGTAATATTTTTAAAATTTTGTAATATTTCCTTCATTTTCTTAGTTTTAATTTCTATTGGAAGAAAGATAATGTTTTACATGATTGATTTTGGATTCTTAGTAACGTGGCTTATTTCCACTCCTAAATCAATTCTAGAAAGGGATTTTTTTTTTTTTTTAATAAAAAAATAGGGATTTTTCATCTTTACTATCATTAAGCAGTAATAATATTTAGTGCAATTATATGGCATAATATATACTTTGATTTCAATGGCTATAGAGAAAAGGGAAAGAAAAAGATTTTTTTTTTTTAAAAAAAAAAGAAGAAATGAAAAGCAAAAAGGAAGAGAGAGAAAATATATTTGTTTAGTGAATAAGTGAGTGAATAGTAAATTTTAAGTTTGGTGAGTACTATTTACCTTACTACTTTTTTTTTGTTAAAATGGTGAGGTTGAAAAGTGTACATTTAAGCCATTTTGGTTAAATTGCCTCACCAAAATAACCAAAAAATGAATTTGGTGAGACTGCAAAGAGTGCTCTTACTATAAGTCAGTTTTAGTGTTTGGGTTGCCGCTTGTGGCACTATTGAGAAGCAATTTCATATGTAATTGTTAAATTTTAATATGACAATCTTCAAAAAATATTTTTGCCCACCTAATCGAAAAAGTATGTTAAGTCAATTAATTATCGATATGAATAAATTTTAGCTATTTCAATTAACTCAATGAAGTTAGTTAAATGTTGATTGGTTAAGTCGGTTAGTCGTTGGCTTTCTATATTAGGCCAAACCTATTCTTTTGGGTGAAAATGGATTGTTTTTTTGGGGTAAGATGGTTATTTTTTGGGCTAAACAAGCGATGCAAAAAATGATGAGGGCTAAAGTTGATTCAATTCGGTTCGGTTAATCGAGAAAGTAAAAATTCGACCGCTTGTTGAACCAAACCAACGTTATTACCGACTTCTAGCGGTCGGTAGCAATTCAGTGACGGTCCCGGGGGAGGGGGGGAATTGGATATTTAGCACACTGTTAAGTATCAATATTTCTCCTAACTAAAAATGAAGAATTTAAGCTTAATTACTAGGTGGGGTCTACGTAGGCCACGTGGGTTCTGTCCTTCACCTAAGTGTCTGTATACATATTACGGTTCGGAGAATCAGATCACTTTCGAACCTAAAAGACAAAACACATACTCACATGTATAAAGCGACCCACTCATGTGGGAACCCCGCCGTTTCGACGCAAAACGACACCGTCACCAACACCCTCCGGCCCCCTCCAATTCCCTGCTCTCCGCATCGCAATGATCCGACGGCCACGATCGCTCCCACGGACATCAACGCGCCGATCATGATAGCCGCCGCCGCGTCCTGGCTGGGCTCGCGCCGGATCCGCTACTGCTTGCTCGTCCTCTGCTCGCCGCTCCTATTGCCGTTCCTCTGCGCCGCCTTCCCGCTTCTATGCGCCGCCGAGCTCTGCCTCCGGCGCATCCGCCTCCGGAGGCGGAAGGAAGAGCCGCTGATTCGGTGCGAGGAGGGTTCTGGTCGGGGCGTCGAAGAAGAAGAGGAGGGAGTGGGGCTGTTGCAGCGGTACCTGGAGGATCAGATGCTTCTCGTTGGATCTGTGTACGATTGTGGTGATGATTCCGATGACGGAAATGTTGGATTTCAGGCCACAGCTAATGGGAGTAGTAGCACACCTTTGTTAGGTTGATTTTGGAGATACATGTATTTGATTCTGTCTTGTATTTGTCTGTGTAAATGACTTTTTCAATTTTGTCACTAAGTTTTTGATTGATTTGTTTTGTTGATCGGGAAATTCTTGGCTTCCATCGTTAGAATTCTTTTTTCTTCTTCTTCTTCTTCAAAATAAAAACCAAATAATTCAAATAGAAATAAATTTCTTAAAAATACAAAAACAATTTGTTTTTTTACCCTCTAAAATTTATGAGTTTGAATTGAGTTTTTGCATTTCGAAAAGTGTGGAAGCTGGATGAGATGGTGGGGTTTCTCTCTTCAGTAGATCTTCAATCTGTGTCATGACTGTTGGGTGTATATCATCTCTAGTCTAGGACTCTAGTACACTACCATCTCTAGTTTAATTGATGAGCACTGATTGGCAGCACGCGCGGGCGTGGCACGCCCAGTGCAAAATTTTTTTTTATTTTTTTTATTTTTATTTTTTTTAAGATCAACAGCACGCGGCGTTGATCTTAAAAATTTTTTTTTATTTTTTTTATTTTTTTTTTTTTTATATTTGACTCAAAATTTCACCTCGATGACATTGGGGAGATTGCGTCCGCGATATGCTAGTTTCTTCTCGAGGTTTAGTGATCATCACACGCTGCCGTTCAACGAGTTGAACCACCATGAGAGCAATGGGGGCGGGTTTGTGGGGATGAAGTCCAATGCGGTGTTGATAATGCCAATGAACCGGGTGAAGAGGGTGTTGGGCAGGGACAGAACTATATGGACGGTTTGTGGCTTTGACAATCCCAAAATTTTCTACGAACCATGTAAAACCATAGCTTTTTGTACACAGGCCTTGATATGGGCAACATAATTTTTCAGACCCATCAATGTTTCACCGTTTTAGCTTTTTAGATATTATTGTGTCCTGTGTCTTAGCATTTGGATCTCTCCCGTCGGTTTGGACGGGAAGGGATCCAAAAAAAATTTTTTGGGAACAATTATGTCCCTGCAATAACAAGGATTGGATCCCCTCCATCCAAACGGACCGGAGAGAATCACAATCCTGCATCTTGTACTTAATTTGAGCATTTTGTCTACATCTTGTACCTTAGTAATTAATACTTCTTTAAAAATGTGGAGAGGTGCTTCAGGACTAGATTATTCCATTTACTTTTTAAAAAATTCATTTGCATTTGAGTTTATTTTTTCCATGTACGCCTTTTGGGTTTTTTTTTAAAAGAAAAACGAAACAAAAAAGATGAAATACCATAATTACCAAATTGTGAGTCAATTAAATATCGTATGATGCCATTTTTAAATCTCTACCATCTATCATTTATGTTTTGTTAAAGTAAGTTTTAGGAGAAAGTTTACATACTCCTTTCAAACTATTACTCAATTGATAACGTTCTTCTTAAACTTTTAATTATGACAATGTCAGTTTTTTTTTTTAAATGAAAATTTTCGTTTTAAAAAAAAAAAAATTGTTGTTTTAAATTAAAATTTTTGTTTTTAAAAAAATAAAAAAATATCTTTTTTTTCCAAATTTATAGGGGTATTTTTGTCTTATTAAAAAATATATAGGGACATTTTTATATTTTTGCCAGTCTTTGAGGGATATTAACAATGTTTTGATAGTTTTTTTTTGGAAGGGGGTGGGGGGGGGCAATTGTCACAATTAAAAGTTTGAGAGGACATTGTTAATTGAGTAATAGTTTTGGGGGTATATGAATTTTACCCAAATTTTTATTTGTAATAATTCTTTATTATAAATAATATTGTCTAAAATTTGGTATGACTTAATATGAAATTAAGTTTAAGACTTGTTTGCTTTTATTTTACATATATGCGCGCCCACATATAAAATAATTATATGTATTTATGTATTTCGTATACAGTAAATATATGCATGTGTTGATTATGAGCATATGAATTCAATATGGTGAAACTTGCATTATGATTGTTGAAATCCATGCTTGAATTTGAGGATCCCAATCCTCTCCCATTAGGGAGGAATTTGAGATTCTTCAATTCTTAATTTCAGCCATTAAATGAATTTAAGGGTCCAAGATAAAACCCTAAAATAAAAACAACCACACCGAATTGTATACCAAATTTAAATTAAAACATTAATTATTTTTAAATTAAATGAAAAAAAAAAAAAAAAAAAGTAGATTGGCAGCTCCGCCCATATGGGGGTGGCGCGCGGCCACCCCCAGGGCCTAGGGGGTGCGCGCATTTAAATTTGGTATATAATTCAGTGTGGTTGTTTTTATTTTAGGGTTTTGATCTTGGACCCTTAGATTCATCTAAGGGCTAAGATTAAGAATTAGAGAATCTCTAATTTCTTTTTAATGGGAAGGGATCCGAATCCTGAATTTGATTATACTGAGTAGAGTAATGCTAAAAATTATATTTTTATCTTATAATTAATCATTAGATTAGTCGTTGTTTAAAAAAAAAAAAAAAAACCTATTGGTTTGTTGATATTGTCACATTAGTATTGTGTGATAGTTAAATGGATAAAAATGTGATTGGGTATTCTCTTGTGGCATAAAAAAAAGAAAAAAAAGAAAAAAAAAAAGGAGCTATAACATAATTGTTTATGTTTAAAAACAAATAAAGAAAAAAATACATAAAAAATGGAAATTAGAATTGTATTATATATAATGGTGTTTTAGTCAATTGTTTTAGTCAACTTGATTACAATATATATATATATATATATATATATATGATCCCATTTACCAGCATATTGATCTGTACCAAATAGTGGGATACACATTCCAGGTTTTTATTCCAGTATTGCAACCAATCTATTGAATCAAAATAGTTATTTCATGTCAACTTTTTTCATTTTAATAACTATTGATTTTCTCAATAAAATACTCATCATTATGTGTACCAAAGTTGAGTATTTTATATGTAAAAATTTTAAGTGAACAAGAGTAAAACTAGTTATAATGAAGGGTTTTAACATGCGGATGTAGTTCATAGATAAAATCACATAAATTTTCTCTAGCCGTTAGAGAGAAAAGTGAAACCCTTTAGCCACACAGGGGAGGAGGGTTGGCCGTTTGGCTACCTCCCTCCTCCCCTCATCCTCTTCGCCTTGGTGCTGGTTATTTACCTAATGTCCTAACTCCGGTGCCTCCTCTCTTCCCCTTCCTTGCCGCTCCTTTCCCCCTCTGTTTTATCCGTTTTTTCCGCTTCCTTGCCTCTTTTCTTCTCCCGCCTTCATTTTTTGCAGCGGGCTCCTTGGCCTTGTTTTGGCTCTTTGTGGGTTCGAATTTTGTCTGTGGTCGCCGCCGACCAGTGTTGTTGCTTCGCTGCCCGTTATTAGAGTTTTCTTTCATGCGTCCTCACCGCATCGAGTTTCCACGCCCCTTACGCGGCGGTTTCTGGCCAGCATGGGTCCGGCTTCCTTCCGGCTACCGTCTTTCCACTTTGTGCTCATTTTCCCTGTTTTGGTGGTTCCTTGGTGTTTTTTCCATTTTTTTTTTTCTTGTTTGTGATTGTTTTCAGGTGCTGCTTTGCCAGTCTTCTCCGCGCTTGTTCGCCGCCCACCGTCCACTGTTGGGCCTTTAGACGTGTCCTCGCCGTGATGAGCTTCCAATGCCCCTTTGGTTTTCGGTTTTTGGTGTGTGTGTGATCGGAATGTGCTGTTTCTTTTCTTGTTTTATTTTCCTATTCTGTTACTTCTTTAAGATGTATTTGTGTTTCGGCGTATGTTTTTTCCCTGTATTGTTTAATTTCTTTGTTCTGTTCGGCTTATAATAAGGCTTTTTCCTCTCTCACTCGATCTATGTCTCTTTCGGGTTAATTAGTTTTGGTCCAGATCTCTGGGTTGTGAATGTGATCATTATCCTGGCCTTCGAGTTGAGGAGGAAGAGTTTCGGTATGAGAGTCTTTCCGCTCTCATGGTCGAGGAATAATTGCTATCCATGCATTTGGTTGAGTCTGTCTGTAACAGATCTAGTATTAAATTTGATTTTAGTTATGGGTTAGTGGATTGGTTTCGAATCTTATACTGAACCTGATAATCTTGTAGTTTTATGCTATAATTGCTTCAGAGCTTTACTTTGCAATGTAAAAGCTTTATGCTCTTGAATGAAATGTTATGTTTTTCTAAAAGAAAAATATGTGTACCAAAGATGCCTAAGCTAGAGTTTAACGAAAGAAGCCTTTCAGCTATCATTTTTCTTTTTCTTGTTCTTCTTAGAGTACTTGGGCTGATCTATTTTCCTTTTAAACTCCTTTGTCATCAATGCCAGAAAATTCACGAACAGGAAAAACGGCTAATCAAAAGTTATTGATTGATTGATTATGACAAGGCTCAATCATGATATCTAAATCTTTATATAAGGTTAAAAGGAAGAGGACAAAGATTACTATGAACATTTCAATGGGGGTAACTTCACTAATCAATGACTTTGAGAACCTTTGACACCGGATGCAATTTTTTATTTATTTTAAGATTATAACGGCATAAGAGTATGTTTGAGATTGTGTTTAAAAAATAAAGTTTTTAGTATATTATTTTTATTTTATTATTTTTTTTATGGGGTACCTTCAATTTAAATTTTTGAATTACCGCGTGATTTGACAAATTTCCCCAAACTTTAAAATTTTTCAATTTGAATTCATGAACTTTCAATTGCAGTCAATTTAAACATTTCTGTCAGATTTTAAACATTACAAGTGAGGTAATGACGTTTATACCCTTAACTTTTTTATAAAATTCAAAATTTGCTCTTAATTTTAAATTAAAAATTATTAAAAAAAAAAAAATCATAAGGTGACCCACTGTTGGGTGTGACCCTTTTTTTTCATTTTTTTTTCAATTTTTTTTAATAAAAGGAAAATTAAAGGGTAATTTTGTCTTTTTAAGAGTTTTAACGGCAAAAATTGACGAATGAGGTAAATTAACTGCAATTTAGTCTATTAAATACGTGTCAATTTAAAAAATTGAATTGCAGAAATTCTTTTAACCCAAGTTAAAGGGATTCGTGTGAAACTAATAGGAGATGTTAATTTTAACCCAATAATTGAAAATTCTTCTATGATTCGTATCCTTAGAAAAGCTCAAAATTTAATTTGGACACAACAATTCAAAAACTTCACCAATTAGCTAATTATGATTTTGGGCTCCATTGACATCGAGTACTGGAGATTTTGGTTTTCTTCCATTTCAATTGGGAAAAAAGGTGGGGTGGGGGACAGCTGTCAGCTAAGTGAGCTATACCACGTGAAGAAGTACTTTGCGTGCACTCTAACTCATTTTGACTAAAAAAGATTTGAGGAAAGAAACTCTAATCTTTGGTGAGGTCAAATGCATTTATCAAATTTGGTGAGGAAACTCTAATCTTAATTTGACTAAAAAACCATTGTAAACCCTTTATATTTCATTACTTTTGTAATTACACTTTTAAAGTTTAAAAACTCTCAATGTCGTGTATTCAAGTTTATAAAGTTAAAAATATCTTGCTTTCTGTTAAGGTTTTAGGTTAAATTAGATGGTAAATGAATAAAATGTCCCTTATAACACTGTCATAAGAAGTACACTTATTTATTTATCAGCTAGTATTAATTAGATGCATCAACATTTTCTATCCTCAAAATTGTTATAGTCACCAAGAGGGTTATTAGAGTAGGATGACTCAAAAAGGAAAAAAAAAAAGAAAAGAAAAAACCCAAAAATTAAATAGCCTAATTAGCCAAATCTTAAAATTGTATTAAAAAAACAAGAACAAATTCATTAAAGCTTAGGGTGAAAAGGCGGTTGCAGTTAGTAAATTTTACCAACTGCCTCCGCGGTTAACCGCATTTGAATAACCTTTTTTAACTAACTGCTTTTTTTGGACATTTTTTTGGGCCGGTTTTGGACTGATTTTGGGGCTTACTTTAACTCACTTTAAACAATTTTTTTTTTTTTCCTTTTCATGGCCTATATTCCAAAATCCTTGTTGGTCACCCTCTACGAATTTATCCAACATATAATACAAATAAAATTAGAATAATTTTTGTAAATTATCACTTCACTTGTAGTCTTGTATACAACATACAAATAAATATATTATATGAAATATATCTATAATAAAACTATATATTTAAAAAAAGCGGTTAGCGGTTTTCAAAAACTCAATAACCGCTAACCGCTTAACAGTTAGTGATTTTTATTAACCATTTTAAAAACGATTAGCGGTTCTAAAAGTTGACGCCTAATTAAAGTTAGATTTCTAAGGATGCAAAGCAATAATTCTAGGGTGCTCCAGTGACAGTAAAAAGGGGGACCAGCATGATCGTTATAACAGAAACCAACGGATGTGGGCGGTCGAAGCAAACCCAATAATTCAATCCATTGACATTGACAAAAAAAAAAAAAAGGTACTATTTCATGATTGCGAATCTGCGATACATTATATAGACTAAAGTTGATTGCAAAAACAGCAAAGAAATTATGGCCATCTCTCACCTTTCCGACGCCGGCTCTCCGGATGCGCAGACTCCGCTAGTGCAAGGCACTGTCGTCGACGGTGTTGTTGACTACAAAGGCAACCCGGCACTCAGAGCCAACTCCGGCGGCTGGAGGTCCGCTTCTTTCCTCATAGGTAATTAAGCTAATTATTAAATACATATTTAAATATATTTTAAGAAATTTGATTTTACTTTTTTTTGTTTACGTGCTTAATTAATTACTAGCTAGGCGTGGAAGTGGCGGAGAGGTTTGCGTATTATGGGATAAGCTGCAACCTTATAACGTATTTGACGGATTCACTGGGGCAGTCAACGGCCACGGCGGCGGAGAACGTGAACGCTTGGGCGGGCACGGCGCAGCTGCTGCCTTTGTTGGGTGCTTTTGTGGCTGATTCTTTTCTCGGCCGCTACCGCACCATTCTTATTGCCTCTCTCATCTACATCCTGGTGAGTGCATGATGCCTCTCTCTGTTTTCTCTTTCTCTCCTGCAAAACATTCCGCTTGTGCTTTGGGCTATGGCAGTGGCCAGTGGTACCTACCAGGGACTTAAAAGGCAAAGTTGAGATAAGAAACTGAATATTAATTTTATTTTAATGGGTTTCGTGGGGTGATATTCTTTGCTTACTTCTTTAATAAATTGGTTTTTTTTTTTTTTAAACAAGAAAATAAATTGGAAGATATTATAAGAATATATAGTAATAGTATGTTGACATTTGTGGAAATAATTGGTCCATATGGTGGCCAATGGCTATAGAGCTATCCATTGCATTCTTTATGTTAAAAGATGGCATTTGATTTTGCGCCTCACCTTATTCGAGGTATTTTTGAATCTTATCTTATTCGGGTATGGGCTAAAATTTAAATAATTGAAATTTTATAAGATTGGTATTTATCACTTTTAGAATATGATTGATAAAATGTAAAAAAAAAAAAACTCTGGAATATAAATAAATAATTGTATAATGGTACAACCGTACATATACCCTAAGAATTAAAGATAATATTAGTACTTGTTTAAAAGATATAATGTTTATCTACTCAAAAAAAAAGAAAAAGAAAGAAAGATATAATGTTTAAGCATGTCGATTTTTTTGTTTTCTTTTTATATTTTCTTTGACAGGGACTAGGCTTGTTGACTCTGTCGGCAATGCTTCCTTCTGTCAGTACTTCCGGACACGTAGGCGCCACCAAAATCATGTCGTCTTCTTCAGATGATCAGCTCGTAGTGATTTTATTCTTCTTCTCTCTCTATCTAGTAGCCATTGGGCAAGGAGGACACAAGCCCTGCGTTCAAGCGTTTGGAGCCGATCAGTTCGACGGAGAAGATCCAGAAGAATGCAGAGCCAAGAGCTCATTCTTTAACTGGTGGTTTTTTGGTGTATGTTCGGGTGGGTCGGTGACAGTTTTTGTGTTGAGTTATGTACAAGACAACCTTAGCTGGGGTCTCGGATTTGGAATCCCCTGCATTGTGATGGTCGTTGCTCTGGGTGCCTTCTTGCTTGGAACTAGGACTTACCGGTATAGTCTCGTAGGGGATGAGGAAAATCCGTTTCTGAGAATTGGTCGGGTGTTCGTTGCGGCATTTAGGAATCGGCGGACTTCCCCTCCGGCAATTGCTATTGAAGAGGAAGCTCTTCCATTCCGGCCGGACCGTAGCTATCAACAATTCAAGTAAGAGAAAATATTTCAATTTGACTTAGATGCTGCAAAAATTAGGGGTGGGCAGATTAACCGGTTACCGATTACTGGCCGTGCACCGGTTTCAACCGAACTGATATTAACCGTAATTGATATACCGATATTCTTATCGGTTAAATTTTTTTATACCGGTATGCTTATCGGTTCGGTTCGGTCTGGTTAGAAATTTCATATCGGTTAATCGTTTAACCGATATAAATCGTTAAGTAGGGATACCAAAACGACATAGTTTTGAGATTATACATATACCTATGTAATCTTATCTTAATTTTGGTTTGGGTATGTTTGATTTTTTTTTAATGATGGCATTGGATGAGATTTCTTTGCCTTTGGTGAAAGCATTTTTCATTAACTAGTTTTGTTAGTCTAATTAGCATTCATTATGTTAATTAGTCTATTTGCTTAGGAAAAATGTATTTTATATATATATATATATATATATATATATATATAGATATATATATATATATATATAAAAGCTTCAATTTTTAGCCCCAAAACAAATATTTGGGTCCCAACAAAAAGTATTTGGGCTCTCAAAAGTAAAAAAAAAAACTCATTTTTGGCCCAACAAAATAAATCAATATAAAGCCCACAGTTAAACCGGGTAACCGATTTAACCGAACCGTTTAACCATGTACCGTTATAACCGATAATTTCGGTTAAAATTCTTATTGGTTCAGTATCGGTTAATAAACCGTTTAATCGAAAATTATCGGTTAATAACCGATAAGAGCCAAAACCGGACCGTTTTAACCGATACCCAGGCCTAGCAAAAATGGTTTTTTCAATGGTCATTTAATGTCGTTTGTTGAATCATTACTTCAGTGAGGTACAATACATGAAAACTTAATTTTAAAGACACAAATTTCGGAAATTTCCTTTAACCCATTTCAGTAAGTGGTAAGTGTCATTCAACATTTTCGAGTTTCTAAAAAATTAATGTTTAGATTCATAAGTTAGTAGAATGACAATAAATGACTCTTAAAAATATTTTTAAAAAAATGTGTGAGAGATGACACTTGTCACCTATTGAAGTAGGTTAAAGGAAATTTCTTTCAAACTGATTTGGAAGAAATTTTTGTCCAACTTTTAATTAAAATGAGAGTAAATTAATAGAGTCATGATTTAAATTATGAATTACTTACATCAAAACTTATCTTCATCCTCTAATGTGGCAGGTTCCTCAACAAAGCCTTGTTGACGTTCCCAGATAATTCAAAAGAATGCAGGAAGATTTACACTATCAATGATGTTGAAGAGGCAAAGGCAGTTCTTAGGCTTTTCCCCATATGGGCTACGAGCTTGGTGTATGCCATTGTGTATGCACAATGCACAACTTTCTTTACCAAGCAAGGCGCTACAATGAACAGAACAATCTTCCATGGCTTCAATATACCAGCCGCTTCACTACAATCCCTGATTGGCCTGGCCATTGTGCTCATCATTCCCATATATGATCGCCTTTTTGTTCCTCTAGCAAGAGCTTTCACTGGGAAGCCCTCTGGCATCACGATGCTGCAAAGAATTGGAACTGGGATGCTTTTATCTATCATTGACATGATTGTTGCTGCTCTAATTGAAATAAAAAGGCTGAAAACGGCGCAAGAATATGGGTTGGTTGATATGCCAGAAGTGACTCTTCCAATGAGTATATTGTGGTTGGTTCCTCAATATGTCTTGTCTGGAATTGCTGATGTTTTTGCCTTGGTTGGTATGCAAGAGTTCTTCTATGATCAGGTCTGGTTAAATTATTATTTATTCTAAATGCTTAAGCAAATAAAAATTGATAAATTTAATTATTTAATTTATATTTTAACAGGTCCCAATTGAATTGAGGAGTGTGGGTCTCGCCCTCTACCTTAGTATTCTCGGCGTGGGTAGCTTTTTAAGCAGTTTTCTTGTCACTATTATCGAGGATGTCACCGGCAGTGATGGCGAAAATAGTTGGTTTTCTAATAATCTTAACAGGGCACATCTTGATTACTTTTATTGGCTGCTTGCTGGACTCAGCGCAGTAGCATATGTTGCCTTCTTGTATTTTTCAAAATCTTACATTTATAATAGATTAAGTACAAGGTAAATATACTCCGCCAAAATAGAGAGGAAGAAGAAGAAGAGAACGAGGAGGAGGAGAGGAGGAAAAGAAGACAAACAGAAAGAGGAGGACGACGAGAAGCATGCCGGAAGAGCAGAGAGGCACTAGATGAAGAGTGCAGGAAGGCATAATACTCAAAGGACAGATCATTGCTTATTGAAGCCAAAACTTGGCAAGAGAAGAAAATAGAAATTGTATGTCTAACGAACTATTCCTTAATTTAAACAAATTAATTTAATGTGATATCATGAAATCCAAGTTCACTCCTCGTCCAACATAATATATTGAAAGAACATTATAAAGATGATAGAGGTTTGAAATCTTAAAGGAACATAGACTCAAGTCTAAAGATTGTGCCGACAACCTCCCCTTATTAAAGAAAAAGAATCCATAAAGATTCTGCTCAAATAAAAGAGAGAAAGTTACTTTTATGATCAATGGGATTTCTTGTTGTACCCAACTAATTCCTGAACTACAAAAGATATCATTAAGAATATTTATCCATCCAAAGTTGTTCGTGTCATCAAGCTATTTGACAAAAACTATTAGATGAGGTAGATCAACATCACAATCAATCATGTATTGACACGACTCACAACGCTTGCTATAGTTGTAAAATTACAATTTTATTTCTAAGGAAACCAAAAGTACAATAAAAAAAAGATAAAAATTCATGTGTACCTTTAAATTACTACTCAACTGTCTATGTCTCTCTAAATTAATAAATAACATAAATACCCTTAATAAAAATAAAGGTAAAATTAAAATAAATAAAAATAAAAACTCAAATAACTAAAAATTAAAAAAATAAATAAAAAGTTGCTGGAAGGGTGGGTGGCCGAGCGACCCCTTTGACCAAATGAGAGAAAATCGAACCACCCCCAAATGGCCGAAGGATGGTTCAGCCAAACTTTGGCCATATTTGTGGGTGGTTGATCCACCTCATGGCTATTAGGGATGATTTAGCCACTCTCTTAATATTATTTAGTCATTTTTGTCTTTTTGTTAGTTTTGAAGGAACATAAACAGTTTTTGCTAATTTGGAGGAAGAGACATTGACAATTAAATAGTAATTTGATGGTAATATGTAGACATTTCTATAAAAAAAATAAAAATAGAAAATAAAGAGGACTGCCCCTCATATAGGGAGGAGGGGAAAGCTGGCTTTCATCAGATGAGAAGCGATCCTTAGAGGGAGCTACCCCTTCCGTCACCAAATAATATAAGGTGCGACTAATAAAAGTTTAAGTATGTATTTTTTTTTTTTGTTTTGTAATTAAAATAAGTATTATTATAACTTGTGTTATACCAATTCTTGCCTTTTATGATTAGGTTTGAAATAAATTATAATTATTAATTTTGAGTTTAAATGATATTGATCTATTAATATAAGAAATCCTCGTAGTAAAATTTTAGCAATATTACGTACGTTTACCGTGAAAGTTTTAGGTTAAATCAGACAGTAAAGCAATAAACTTCTCTTACACCATTGTAAAAAATTTTAAATTAGATAAGTAACAACTTTCCGTCTAGTGCGTCACGAATCTAATCATACTTAACATCGAAATGTTTCTGACTTTAAATCTAATCACTCTAATGATCACAGCCAACACAAACGACAAAACCAACGGATGCGGAGGGTTGAAGCAAACCCAATAATTCAATCCATTGATTTGACATTGACAAAAAAAAAAAGCGCACTAGCTATTTGATAATTGCGATACACAAAAAGCTCATCGATCAGTAAAGTTCATTGCAAAAACAGCAAAGAAATTATGGCCATCTCTCACTTTTCTGACGCCGAGTCACCGGATGCGCAGACTCCGCTAGTGCAAGGCATCGTCGTCGACGGTGTTGTTGACTACAAAGCAACCCGGCTCTCAGAGCCAACTCCGGCGGCTGGAGGTCCGCTTCTTTCCTCATAGGTAATTAAGCTAATTATTAAATGCATATTTAAATATATTTTAAGAAATTTGATTTGCTCTTTTTGTTTACGTGCTTAATTAATTACTAGCTAGGCGTGGAAGTGGCGGAGAGGTTTGCATATTTTGGGATAAGCTGCAACCTTATAACGTATTTGACGGATTCACAGGGGCAGTCAACGGCCACGCCGGCGGAGAACGTGAACGCGTGGGCGGGCACGGCGCAGCTGCTGCCTTTGTTGGGTGCTTTTGTGGCTGATTCTTTTCTCGGCCGCTACCGCACCATTCTTTTTGCCTCTCTCATCTACATCCTGGTAAGTGGTACGTGCCTCTCTCTCTTTTCTCTTTCTCGATCTCCTGCAAAACATTCCACTTGTGCTTTGGGCTATGGCAGTGGCCACTGGTACCTACCAGGGACTTAAAAGCAGGCAAAGTTGATGAGATAAGAAACTGAAAATTAATTTTATTTTAATGCGTTTCGTGGGGTGATATTATTTTAATTTTATTTTCAATGGGCGTTTTTTTTTTTCAAAAAAAAAAAGAAAAAAAAAGAAAAAGAAAGAGTTTGTCTATACGAGAACGAGAGGATAAGTGGATATTGTTTCACCTTAATGGGGGATATGTTTGGGTTTTTCATGGAAGAGGCCAAGAGGGTATTCGAATCTCTCATAACTCATAAGTCCATAAAGTCATACTAATAGTGAAAACTACATGCTTAAGGCTATGTGAACCCAATTTGCCTTGTGATTTTACGAGTCAAAAGTTTAATTCTAAATAAAATTATAAAAATTGTATTAACGTTGCAGATTGTGTTTAATAATTGCGATTTTATCAAACGTACGTCATTAGATGTTTTTAAAAGTCACATATTTAAATCGAACGTTTTAAAACTACAGATTCACATCAACCGCGCGTCTCACCCGAAACAAAATGAAGTGTCTATAATTATACTTCATAATTGTAAGATTTCCCGGGAAATGTTCATCATGTCGGGTTTTTCTTCTTTTCTTTTCTTAATTAATCATCTTCGACAGGGACTAGGCTTGTTGACTCTGTCGGCAATGCTTCCTTCTGTCAGTACTTCCGGCCACGTAGGCGCCACCAAAATTATGTCGTCTTCTTCAAATGATCAGCTCGTAGTGATTTTATTCTTCATCTCTCTATATCTAGTAGCCATTGGGCAAGGAGGACACAAGCCCTGCGTTCAGGCATTTGGAGCCAACCAGTTCGACGGAGAAGACCTAGAAGAATGCAGAGGCAAGAGCTCATTCTTTAACTGGTGGTTGTTTGGTGTATGTTCGGGTTTGTCGGTGACAGTTTTGGTGTTGAGTTATGTACAAGACTACCTTAGTTGGGGTCTCGGATTCGGAATCCCCTGCGTTGTGATGGTCGTTGCACTGGGTGTCTTCTTGCTTGGAACCAGGACTTACCGTTATAGTCTCATAGGGGATGAGAAAAATCTGTTTCTGAGAATTGGTGGGGTGTTCGTTGCTGCATTTAGGAATCGGCGGACTTCCTCTTCGGCGATAGCTATTGAAGAGGAAGCTCTTCCAATCCCGCCGGACCGTAGCTATCAACAATTCAAGTAAGAGAAAAGATTTCATCATATATATACACGGGTGCATTAGAAAGACGATCGAATTTCACTTAAATGCTGTAAAATAGTTTTTTTATTGGTACATGATTCTTTTTTTGGTGAGTATTGGTACATGATTCAATACACTTTAATGTGAAGAGAACCAATACATACATGAAACTTTTAATTAAAATGAGAGTAAATTAAGGGAGGAAGAATTTAAATTATTACTTTAATACCAGTGCGTATCCTAAAAGCAAATATAAATAAGAAATGATAAATATTCATTTTAGCGGTATTAAAAATGCATTTATTTATCTTGATCACAAGTCCCTAACACCTTCAAAAAAAAAAAAAAAAAAAAAATTATCATGGGGGATAAGGTTAAATTTGGGAGTAGCAATTTGTATTTGCATGTCAGGTTTGAGTCATGTCAGAGCATATATATAAGATTATATAGGTCAATTATACTCTAATCTGTTTTATTAAACGAATTAGATCACTCAACTTTAACATGCTAATTTCATATTGAGTTCGTGGCGGGTTCGCAAATTATGTTAAAAATTGTCAGTTGTATATGTCGCACGTATGTTGGGTTTGGATCGTATTGACGCATTGGTATAAAATTATATAGATTAATTCTAACACAACCTACTTAATTAAACAGACCAAGCTCCTTAACAAAATTGTTGAGAGTCTCTATCATCCCAACTATTAAACAAATTTCGAAACTACATATGCAAGTTTGCTTCTTAAAAAAAAAAAAAAAGCCATGAATTGCTTATATCAAAACTTATCTTGATCCTCTAATGTGGCAGGTTCCTCAACAAAGCCTTGTTGACGTTTCCAGATAATTCACAAGAAGGCAGCAAGATTTACACTGTCAGTGATGTTGAAGAGGCAAAGGCAGTTCTTAGGCTTTTCCCCATATGGGCTACGAGCTTGGTGTATGCCATTGTGTATGCACAATGCGCAGCTTTCTTTACCAAGCAAGGCGCTACAATGGACAGAACAATCTTCCCTGGTTTCGATATACCGGCCGCTTCACTACAATCCCTGATCGGCTTGGCCATTGTGCTCATCATTCCCATATATGATCGCCTTTTTGTTCCTCTAGCAAGAGCTTTCACTAGGAAGCCCTCTGGCATCACAATGCTGCAGCGAATTGGAACTGGAATGCTTCTATCTGTCATTTGCATGGTAGTTGCTGCTCTAGTTGAAATAAAAAGGCTGAAAACTGCTCAAGAATATGGGCTGGTTGATATGCCAGAAGTGATTCTTCCAATGAGTATATTTTGGTTGGTTCCTCAATATGTTTTGTTTGGAATTGCTGATGTTTTTGCCTTGATTGGTCAACAAGAGTTCTTCTACGATCAGGTATGCACAAATCATTATTTATTTCAAACACTTAAACCGATAAAAATAAATGAATTTAATTAATTAATTTATATTTTAATAGGTCCCAATTGAATTGAGAAGTGTGGGTCTCGCCTTGTACTATAGTATTTTCGGCGTGGGCAGTTTTTTAAGCAGCTTTCATGTTACTATCATCGAAGATGTCACCGGCAGTGATGACGGAAGTAGTTGGTTTTCTGATAATCTTAACAGGGCACATCTTGATTACTTTTATTGGTTACTTGCTGGACTCAGTGCAGTAGCATTTGTTGCCTTCTTGTATTTTGCAAAATCTTACATTTATAATAGGCTAAGCAAGCACAAGGTAAATACAATACCTCACTAGAGGAGTACTAGTAGAGAGGAAGAAAACGAGGAAAAGAAGACAAACAGAAAGAGGAGGGGAGGAGGATGGCGAGAAGCTCGCCGGAACTGGCCCGGAAGCTCGGAGAGGCACTACATGTGCAGGAGAGGCACTTTATGATTAATGGGATTTCTTGTTGAATCTAACTAATTACTGAAGTACAAAAAATATCATGAAGATCGTCAGGTAAACTATCCATCCAAAGTAGTTCATGTCATCAAGCCATTTGACAAAAAAACATTAGATGACATGTATCCACATCACAATCAATCATTGGGTGACACGTAGTAAAGTTGATGACTTACACCACTTGCTACACTTGTAAAATTACAATTTTGCCTTTTAAAGTTAAAAAAAGAAAAAAAAAAAAAAAAAAGGTACAATTAAAAAGAGAAAATTTCATATACCTCTTTAAACTGCCACACCCACAATATCTCTCCAAACTAATGCCGAGGGTCGGTTTCCCCAAATATCAAAAATACCCTAATTAAAAATAAAAAATCAAAAACTCAAAAAAGAAAACTAAAAGCTAAAAAAATGATGGAACCGAGTGCTCCTTTTGCCATAATGGAGGGTGAATTAACCACCCACAACCGGTGCTGTGTGGTTTTTTTGTTTCTTCTGTTTCTGGCCCTCCGATCTTCGGTGATGGCTCAGAATCTGGTTGTTGTTGTTTTGCCTCTGCTGTAGTTTTTTTGCAGCTTTTCTGTTGTTGTTTTTTTATCTTTGTTGTTATTTTCTGTGGGTTTTCACCCCCTTGTACTGAAGTGGATGGATCTTATTTGGGTGATTTTTGTTGCTGGTGGTTGGCCTTCTACGGCTCCGAATCGGTTTATGCAATGTTTGTCCTACAACAACATGGTTGTTGCCTTTACTGCATCGGACTCTTTATCGAGTCTCTTTGCAATTTGTAACCGCCTTGTGCGGCCCTGGAAAAGGCCCGGCTTGTATGCCATTGCCTGCTGTTTGGTCCTTTTGGACCAGATCCAGATTTCGTTCTTATATTTGTACTGCATTTACTTTTTGGGCTGTGTTGTTGGGGTGCCCACCCCTTTTGAAGTCAATTAGTCAGTCCTGTAACCCGTTTCCCTTTATTGAATAGAAAAAAAAAAAAAAAAAAAAAGTCCAAATGGGGTGGTCGGCTCCCTTTTGACCAAATGGGAGGTGATTGAAGGGGTGCTTCGGCCACCCATATGTGGCTATTTAGGTGTGGTTGTAGCAAATTTTATTATTATGACTTTTTTGTTTTTTGTTTTTTAGTTTATGAGAATATTTTTGTTTTATTAAACAATTTGTATAGTTATATTTGTCTTTTTGCTAAAGAAATATTAACTATATTTTAATAATTGTCTCTTAAAAAGTAGTTCAATCAGTTAAGATTACACTTAATGAAGTGGAGGTCAGTAGTTCAAATTTTCTTCTCCTCTCTTGTGTAGACATATATAAAAAAAAAAAAAAAAAAAAAAAAAATTAGTAATTTAATTATAAAGACATTGATAATTAAGTAATAATTTAAAAGAAATATATGAATTTTTTTTTAAAATTAAAAAATAAAAAGGGCCGCCACTCATATAGTGAGAAAGCCGCCCAGAGGTTTTCCTCATAGGGGGGCCGCCTTCCGTCACCAAATAAGGTGCGGCAAATAAAAATTTAAATATGTTTTTTTTTTATAATTGAAATAAGTATTATTATTATAACTTGTTTTTGTACTACAATTTTTTTTTTTTTTTGAGAAATATATATTAAAATTACAATAAATAACATAAAGTTCATCCTTTTCCATGGCTGAAATACGAGATGGGCTGCAAGAATAATCATACCTCGGGGTAGTGGGTGAGAAGCACTGCAGAAGGTAAAATATATGTATTATATAAGAAATCACCACCGGAACAAATGCTCCTCACCGGACCGGCCATCGATGTGCTTGATCCAACGGCTAGGACCCTTCCTGGAAACCGGATCCCTTCCCCCATCGGCAAAAGCACGGTCCTCACCACACGTGTCCCTCTCTCAAGCACCCCATGCCATCGAAACCCCGAAACGTTTCCTTTGCACGCGTTTTTGCATGCCAAAACCGCACCTCTTGTGCTCAGCCTCGCAACCCTCAAAACCCTCGCGAAGTCTCCGCGCTCGCGATCCACCACCAGAAAATCCACCCCCACCAGCCCCGCCTTTGCCACCTCAGCCTCTCACACAACAACCTCCGTCGCCGGAGACACGTCGGCGTACGCCCGTACCGCCTCGACGTTCTCTTGTCTCGACTGCTCGTCCGGGACTATGCACAAGTGGCGTCCGCAAGGGTGGCGGGCGGCTATGGCGAGGCCGATGCTCGTCAGGATTGGCTCCCCGCGGAGCCACGCTTGGACGATCAGCTTCGCATTCCAGCCGGCGGCCATCGCAGACAGCAGCTCCGCCACCCCGGGATATTCTTTGAAACTCCGACACTTGTACTACAATTCTTACATTTCAGGATTAGTTTAGAAATACTGTATAATTGACAATCAAACAAAAGAGGAGCAGCCTTAGCAATAAAAAGCAACAAAAATTCGTCACGTTGCCAGCTGAAGCAAAGACAACGACAAAATAGGGGCCTCGTGTTCGGAAAAAAAAGAAAAAGAAGAAGAGGCAAACAAACAAAAAGTCCGACCTGCCGGATTCGAACCAGCGACCTAAGGATGGCTAAGGGCGACACCCACTACAGTCCTCCGCTCTACCAACTGAGCTAAGGTCGGTTTTCATGTACTTCATGGGATTCGAGCCATCATCTCCACACATTCTCTTATCGTGTGGCATTCGTCTGGTTTTGAGAGCATTGAAAAACATACTTTTATAAGCGTCAACTTTTAGTAAAAAACAAAAGAAGCTAAATTGAGTCCGTCTGATACTGTGATTGTGGGCCATATGGTCCTACATATGGAACCCACAAATTTGAAATTTCAATGATGAACTCAAAATACGGTTACTTTAGTATAACTCCCCGACAAACTGACCGCCCAACAACCGCTACTACCCAAACTAAAATTCTCAAAACTAAATTGGAGTAGCAGACCAGAAGCAAATTTTGGAAAGAAGATATTTCTTAATTTTGCTCTGTTTCAAGTGGGCTTTGAACTGGCCATCCGTCAAGAAATGGCCACCACACCCACCATCGAAACGCCACTGCTATTAGACACCGTCGATGGCGCCGTTGACTACAAAGGCAGTCCGGTCCTCCGATCCAACTCCGGCGGCTGGAGATCCACTTCCTTCATCATAGGTAACACTCGCTCCGAATCTCTTAACTCATCAGCAAAGGAGGGATTTTTTTTCTTTTATTGAGTTTGAGTATTAGGCACGTGCAAATTAGGTGTGGAAGTGGCGGAGAGGTTCGCGTATACTGGGATCAGCTGCAACCTCATAACGTACCTCACTGGGCGGCTCGGCCAGTCCACGGCCACGGCGGCCGAGAACGTGAACGCGTGGTCCGGAACGGTGTCGTTGCTTCCGCTTTTGGGGGCATTCGTGGCCGATTCATTTCTGGGCCGCTACCGCACTATTGTCATTTCTTCTCTCATCTACATCCTGGTCCACCCCTCTCTCTGTCTCTCTCATGTTGCTGCTAAACAAGAAAATTGAAAATTCCTCTACTAATATATGTTTGAATTGAAACACAGGGACTATGCTTGTTGACTCTGTCAGCTATGCTTCCTTCTCTAAGCACTTCTTCCGACTCCTTAGACACCAAAATCAAACTGGGTTCTTCAAATCAGGTCCAAGAAATCTTATTGTTTGTATCTCTGTATATAGTAGCTGTCGGGCAGGGGGGGCACAAGCCTTGTGTTCAGGCTTTTGGGGCCGATCAGTTTGATGGGCAAGATCCGGAGGAGTGCAAAGCCAAAAGCTCATTCTTCAATTGGTGGTACTTTGGTGTGTGTGCGGGCGGCACAGTGACAGTAATGATGATGAGCTATATACAAGACAACCTTGGCTGGGGTCTAGGATTTGGAATCCCCTGTATTGTCATGGTCTTTGCTTTGGGTGTCTTTTTGCTCGGTACTATGACTTATCGGTATGGTGTCAAAGGGAAGGGGAAAAGCCCATTTGTGAGAATTGGTCGGGTGTTTGCTGCTGCACTGAGGAACTGGCGGACCACCCCTTCAGCTCTCCCGCACCATAGCTCCGAACAATTCAAGTAAGAGAACCATTCAATGAACATGTCACACAAAAAAGAAAAAAAGATTCACATCTATATTCATATTTTGGCACTCATTTTACATTGATTAACGTGGTTGATTAACGTGGTTGCGTGTTTTAAGTAGCTTTTTATTTGTTTGTTTTTGAAGTGACAGACATGAACGTTAGCTGATATGAAAAGGATGTAAAGAATAGCGTTATTCTGCTTCCTGTATTAACTACTTAAAACACGTCATATTATCTAATGGGACATGAGTATGAAAAGTAGTATTACTTAAAAAAGAAAGAAAAAAACAAATTTAATTCCTATTTTAGATATAAGAGAAATGTTATTTAGTAGATTGGTATACGACTGTCATACAATTGAGTAGCAATATGCTATTTAGAAGATTGTCATACGATTGCCTTACAACTGAGATGATGTTATAGTAAAAATTGATCATTGTCTTGATTTTTTTTACAAGTTCTTGTTGATCTAAAAGTTGATGTATACTGTCATGTTATCCCATTAATTAGATGGCAGTTGTATAACAATCTACTTAATAAAGTTATTCCAAATCTAAAGTCGTTGCAGATCGATTTTGATCTTCTATGTTGTAGGTTCCTCAACAAAGCCCTGCTGTCTACAGATGATTCAAAAGGAGAAGTTTGTACTGTCAATGAGATTATAGAAGCAAAGGCAGCTCTTAGGCTTGTTCCAATTTGGGCGTCGAGCTTGGGATACGGCATTGTGTTTGCACAAACCACAACTTTCTTTACTAAGCAAGGGGCTACAATGGATAGAACAATTTTCCCTGGCTTCAACATACCAGCAGCTTCACTACAATGCTTCATGGGCCTGGCCATTGTACTTTTCATTCCCATATATGACTTGATTTTTGTTCCTATAGCAAGAACTTTCACCAGGAAGCTCAATGGCATCACACTACTGCAGAGAATTGGAATTGGGATGTTTTTATCTGTAATCAGCATGGTTGTTGCAGCTCTAATTGAGATGAAAAGGCTCAAAACAGCTCAAGAATATGGGCTGGTTGACATGCCAAATGTGACCATTCCAATGAGTATTTTGTGGTTGGTTCCTCAATACGTTTTGTGTGGAGTTGGTGATGTTTTCACCATGGTTGGTCTGCAAGAATTCTTCTATGATCAGGTCCCAATTGAATTGAGGAGTGTGGGTCTCGCCCTCTATCTCTGCATTGTTGGTGTTGGGAGTTTTTTAAGTAGCTTTCTTGTTTCCATCATTGAGAAATCAACTGGCAGAGATGGCCGAGATAGTTGGTTTGCCGATGATCTTAATAGGGCACATCTTGACTACTTTTATTTGGTGCTTGCTGGAATCAGTGCAGTTGCATTCGCTGCATACTTGTATTTTGCAAAATCTTACATTTATAATAGGCAAAGTACAAGTTGAATACAGTTTGCCTTGCTGTTGGTGCATTGCTGCAAATGAGGGGTGAATTAGGTGTTTGACATGCCAGATTTGTAAGCAACAACTACAGAGCCGTGAAAGAGCTTTGGTTGTTTTGGGATTCTTTTATATGGTTAGTGAGTGAAAACAAGGCCTTGTGTTTGACCAAAAAAAAAAAAAAAGAGTAAGAAAAGGCTAACAAAAAGTCCGACCAACCGGTGATCTAAGGATGTTGAAATTCAGGCCGTGATCTCCAGGATTTCCTATAGTCTATGGATCATTCTTCCATATGGCTCTCAAGGCAGGTCCAAGTTTCCAACTAAACTTGAGTTTGCAATCTTTGACCCTCATAAGAAGCGACCGGACGCCACTCACTTGATGGTGGTGATCTGCCCCTCATTTCGTGGAGAGCAATCAACTGTCTCTCGTCTGATGAAAGGTATTCTTATCAACTATACTACGTGTTTTTGCGAAACCCTCATAGATCTTCATGATATTTTTAGTACCTCGGGGATTTGGTATAACTGTAAAGGATCATATAAATAGGACTCGATCTGTTTATTAACGTGTCCCAATATAAAAGCCAAACCCCTTATTACTCCAATAAATAAGAGCTCAAATTAAGATGGATAGGGTTGGGTGAAAAAAGAATATCATAATTAACTTTATGAGTGAGTGGGCAATATTTAATTAAAATGGACAAAACGTGATTGTCCTAATATGACAACTGGAATCAATAATAATACTAAAAATATAAAAAATAAAAACACATTCAGCCCGGTAAAATACGGTAAGATCAAAGTTTATATTTATCATTAGTAATGTTAATCATCATATTTTTACAAGGCATGTTACACCACCGTCTTTTAACTATATTTTTTTTATAAATTTAATAAATTAACTATTAGATTTGTCGACTCATGTGAACTTCACGTAAATTCAATGGTATATTCATCCACTCACTATGAAGATGGTTAAAAAATAATAAATTCTATAATTTCTTTATTTCATAAAAGTACTCTTTTTTAAATAGCTTATTTCTAAAGCCAAAAATTTCCTAAACCAATCCTTAAAAGTGACATATATTTTTTAAGTTATTAAAAAAAATATAAAAAAATATATATATTTGTCGCTTGCTAAAATGCATATCATTTTTAAGAAGTTCGTCCAAACCGTTAACTTCATTGTATGAAATGAAACAACATTAGGGGTGATCATGCGGTTGCGGTTAGCGGTTAGTGGCTAAAACCGCTAACCGCAACCGTCTCCGCTAACTATTAGGCGATTAACCATTTGGTTAATGTTTAACTGCATCCAAATAACCGCTCTTTTTACTAACTGCTCTTTTTGGCTTTGTTTGGGCTTTCTTTTTTAACCGAATTTGAAAATTAGGCTTTTTTTGAGCTCGCTTTAAATGTTTTTTTCCTTTCCCTTTTGTTTTTTTTTTTTTTTTTGGCCCTTTTCAGGTTCCTCTTTTTTTTTGGTTTTTTGGCCTTTTGGTCAAATTTTCAGTTTTGTGCGATAGGTGGATGTCGTGAGGGAGAAAGCAAAGCCGGAGAGATCCTCTTCCAACCTCAGTGATGGCTTGCAGCTAGGGCTGTTAAGTGAACGAAGCGTCTCGCGAGCAAGTTCGGGCTTGGCTCGCATAAGCTCGGCTCGTGCTCGACTCGAATATTAAATGAAGCACTTCATGAACACAAATCCTAGCTCGAATATTAAACAAAGCAAGCTCGGCTCGACTCGGCTAAGCTCGTGAACAGCTCGTATAAGCTCGTGTGTGTATATATATATAAACTAAGTAATACATAATTAATTATAAATCTCATAATTATTAAAACCTTAAAATTGCATTTATATTTAAGTGTTAGAGAATGAAAAATTCTAGACCCTTCGAGATCAAAAAGAGAGAACAATCATTAAAAAGACCTCGATTCAATTAGAGCAGACCAAAACGAAAGGAAGAAGAATCAAGCAGAAACTATTGAGGGAGATTGCGAAAGGCATAAACTATTGAAGAATCAAACAGACCCAAACACTATCACTACATGTCTGGTGAGCGAGAGTGAGAGAGTGGGAAATGAGAGTTCAAGTGAAAGATCCGTTGTGGCTGGTGAGGGGATTGAGAGAGAGACGTTAAAAAAAATATTTTTTTGTAGGGGGCGTTATCCCAATGCAGTCTGAATGCAACCTGTTAACTTGTCCCACATTTTTAAGAAAACATCAATCTCCAAGTTTGCTTATCTATAAAAGGATATATATCATCTCTCTTTGAAACCAAATGCCTTTCTGTATTGACTCAGGCTCCATACTCGACTAGCTAGGTTAAGCAAATACTCATATGCAAACTAACTTCTTAAGCCGTTGAAGAGTACTTGAAGTTAAAAAAAAAATTTAAACCAAAAACATTAAATATAAGAGCCAGCTCGCGAGCTGGCTCGGCTCGACTTATTATTAGCTTGAGCTCGATTATTTTGGCTCGCCCTTAAGCTCGACTCAAGCTCGAGCTCGAGTAAAATTTAAACGAGCCAAGCCTGAACAAGGGAAGCTCGCTCAAGCTCGGCTCGTTTACACCCCTACTTGCAGTTGCAGTGAGAAAGCAAAACCTGAAACAGAGACAGAGACAAGGTAAGTCAGAGACAGAGACGAGGTGAGAAAGAATCGTGGTAAACGAGAAACCGTGAGACAGAGCAGCCGGCAGTGAGCAAGTCTTGAGAGGCAGATGCTGAAAAAATTTCACAAACGATGTTTAGGGTTAGAAAATCATCAGGAAGAGATGAATATATAGAACTTCTATATTATATATATATATAGAACTTCTATAGATTCATAAGGATGAGATGAATATATAGAACTTCTATATTATATATACATATAGAACTTCTATATTATATATATATATTAAAAAAGCGGCGCTATGAAACATCATGAAAGACACATCAACAGACAAACAGACCGCGCAACCTAAAATGGAGTAGCAGATCAGAAGCCAACTTTGGGAAGAAATATTTCTCAATTTCCTCTGTTTCAAGGGGGCTTTGAACTCGCCATCGATCAAGAAATGGCCACCACACCCACCATCGAAACACCACTACTATTAGGCACCGTCGATGGCGCCGTTGACTACAAAGGCCGTCCGGTCCTCCGATACACCTCCGGCGGCTGGAGATCCGCATCCTTCGTCATAGGTAACACTCGCACCGAATCTAACTCAGAAGCAAATGAGAGAATTTTTTTGAGTTTGACTATCAGGCACGAGCAAATTAGGTGTGGAAGTTGCGGAGAGGTTTTCTTACTATGGGATCAGCTGCAACCTCATAACGTACCTCACTGGGCCGCTGGGACAGTCCACAGCCACGGCCGCCGAGAACGTGAACGCGTGGTCCGGAACGGCGTCGTTGCTTCCGCTTTTGGGTGCATTCGTGGCCGATTCTTTTCTGGGCCGCTACCGCACTATTGTCATTGCTTCTCTTATCTACATCCTGGTTCACCCCTCTCTCTCTCTCTCTCTCTCTCACACGTTGCTGCTACACAGAAAAATTGAAAATTCCTCTGCTAATCTATCTTTGAATTGAAAAACAGGGACTATTCTTGTTGACTCTGTCGGCTATGCTTCCGTCTCTAAGCACTTCTTCTGACTACTTAGACACCAAAATCGTACTGGGTTCTTCAAATCAGCTCCAAGAAATCCTGTTCTTTGCATCTCTGTATATAGTTGCTGTTGGGCAGGGCGGACACAAGCCTTGTGTTCAGGCTTTTGGGGCGAATCAGTTTGATGGGCAAGATCCAGACGAGTGCAGATCCAAAAGCTCATTCTTCAATTGGTGGAACTTTGGTGTTGTTGCGGGCGGCACAGTAACAATAATGATGATGAGCTATATACAAGAAAACCTTATCTGGGGTCTAGGATTTGGAATCCCCTGTATTGTGATGGTCTTTGCTTTGGGTGTCTTTTTGCTTGGTACTAGGACATATCGGTATAGCGTCGAAGGGAAGGGGAAAAGCCCATTTGTGAGAATTGGTCGTGTGTTTGTTGCTGCACTGAGGAACTGGCGGACCAAACCTTCGGCTGTAGCTACTGAAGAGGAAGTTGGTAGAGCCCTCCCGCACCATTGCTCCGAACAATTCAAGTAAGAGAACGATTCAATGATAATGTCAAACAAAAAGGAAAAAAGATAAAAAGAAAAAAAGAAAAGAGGAATGCTAGTTGCTACTTTTCGTACTTATTTATGACATCCATGTCACACTGGCTAACAATAACATGATGTGTTTTAAGTGACTCTGACATCCATATTTATGATACTCATTTCAAATGTTGCATGTTTTAACTGATTTTTTTTTTTCTTTTTTCTTTTTTCTTTCAAGTGTTTGACATAAAAGCTACTATACAGTATTATTCTAGATATAAACACGTTAGCAGAGCGATTTTGATCCTCTATGTTCCAGGTTCCTCAACAAAGCCTTGCCGTCTGCAAATGGTTCAAAAGAAGAAGGCGAAGTTTGTACTGTCAATGAAGTTGAAGAAGCAAAGGCGACTCTTAGGCTTGTTCCAATATGGGTGACAAGCTTGGGATATGGCATTGTGTTTGCACAAACCTCAACTTTCTTTATAAAGCAAGGGGCTACCATGGACAGAACAATTTTTCCTAGCTTTGACATACCCGCTTCAGTACAAGCCTTTAGAGGCATGGCCATTGTCATTTTCATTCCCGTATATGACTTGATTTTTGTTCCTATAGCAAGAGCTATCACCAGGAAGCCTAATGGAATCACGATGCTGCAGAGAATTGGAATTGGAATGGTTCTATCTGTCATCTGCATGGTTGTTGCAGCTCTAATTGAGATGAAAAGGCTCAAAACAGCTCAAGAGTATGGGCTGGTTGACATGCCAGATGTGACCATTCCAATGAGTAATTTGTGGTTGGTTCCTCAATACGTTCTGTCTGGAATTGCTCATGCTTTCACTATGATTGGTCTGCAAGAATTCTTCTATGATCAAGTCCCAATTGAACTAAGGAGTGTGGGTCTCGCCCTCTATCTCTGCATTGATGGTGTTGGAAATTTTTTAAGCAGCTTTCTCGTTTCCATAATTGAGGAAGCAACTGGCAGGAATGGCCAAAATAGTTGGTTTGCTGATAATCTTAACAAGGCACATCTTGACTATTTTTATTTGGTGCTTGCTGGAATTGATGCAGCTGCATTGATTGCATACTTGTATTTTGCAAAATCTTATATTTATAATAGGCAAAGTACAAGCTGAATACAGGTACCTTGCTTAATAATTGGCAATCAAACAAAAGAGGGGCAGCCTTAGCAATAAAAAGCCACAAAAATTCATCACTTTGTCAGCTGCAGCAAAGACAAAGACAAAGTTCAGATGCGTGGCTGCTGCCCCGTTTGCAGGAAAAAAAAAAAAAAAAAGTTGCGGAAACCATAAAGAAATTGAGAAGTTAATTTGTCTCATCTGCCACTTGTTGAAGAGAACAAGAACAACAGCAAAATACAAAGAAATTTTGCTTTGTTTAGTCTGATCCTGCAGCAGCAGCCAACATGTTTGAAGGAAGGAGGACCAGAATTAAACATAGAAATGCAGAACTCGATCGGTCTGTCTCTGATATGCCAGATATGTGAGGGACAACTACAGAGGCGTGAAAGAGCTTTGGTTGTTTTGGGATACTTTTACATGGTTAGATTGTGAAACAGGGGCCTTGTGTTGGGAAAAAGGAAAAAAGAAAAGGCAAACATTTCAAAAAGTCCGACCTGTCGGAATCGAACCAGCGACCTAAGGATGGCTAAGGGCGACACCCACTACAGTCCTCCGCTCTACCAACTGAGCTAAGGTCGGTTTCCATGTGCCTGTTGGGATTCGAGCCCTCGTCTCCAGGAATTCCCACATACTACCACCACCATATATAATATAGCCAATACCACGTTCAGTTTTTAGTACCTCCCTTCTACTATTTCTACTGATTCCCCGATCCCCTTAAACAAATTTAAAGCCCTGGGGTTTTTTTCATTAATTTTTTCTTAACACCATGTTAATTAAGTTATTTTAGTCTGCATTTCACCCTATTGCTCCACTTCTTAGTATAAAAAAAAAAAAAAAAAATCTAATAATTTTATAATAAAAATTTTACTTGATTTCTCTTTACTATACCTTGTGGATCAACCTCAGTCTGGACTTGCCATGATCCAATTGGACAATTGTAGGAACTTCATCGAGACCGAATTGGGAAATCTCTTGGACCTGGTTGGGACTTACCAAGTCATCACCGAAACTCGGTCGGGACATTATTGTAATTTAAAGTTAATATGATTGAATGAAATATATATATATATATATATATATATATATATATATATATATATTTATTGTAATTTTCTATAATGTTTTCAAGAAAATCATTTTTCGGTCTTAGGGCATTTGGTAATGCGCGAACATGGATCACATGGATCCTTCTTTTCCTTGTGCTTGCTAATTAGGCATAGAAGGGGACACGTGCACATCACAATAAGGCATTAGTGCGAGACAAGGGTTAGAGTTGTTATAGCGATGGAGGTTGCTATGGTTTTTTT
>NC_081548.1:766441-767774 GCF_901000735.1 Corylus avellana
GAGCTAGGGCTGAAATAGTGAGTGGTTAGGCGGTTGATAACCACCCGCTAACCATCCTAACTGCTAGCCGCAAGCCGCCTAACTGCTTTTAAAGGCGGTTAGAAAAAACTGCTAACTACTTAAGATGGTACGGTTAGCAGTTTTAGGATTTGAAAAAACCATTAACTGCTAACCACCTATATATATAAAATATATGAAACGACGTCGTTTTTGTGTTTAAATATATTTAAAAAAATGTATAAAAACTTAGAAACTGTGTCATATGTAGTAGGATATTGTCATAGAATTGATGTCATTTTGGTTTTTATTTTATTTTATTTTAAAAGTGGCATTATTAAATAAATGCTAACCATACGGTTAATCGATTTTACTAATTGCCTAGGCGGTTATAGTTAGCAGTTTTAGCCAATAACCTCTAACCGTAACCATATTTTCACCCGTAGGAGAAGTTCTATATTTTATTATAAAAAGAGTCTAGAACTAGAATGTCATTCACGAATCTAAACACATGCCTTTCTCCAAGAAAAACAAGATACCCTTTTTTGGGTTGTGTTCGGTTAACAACAAGAGGGAAGTGAGACTAAGAAGACATTTCCCTAGTGCTTTCATCAAGCGAAGCACTAAAAATGATTTATTTGAAAACATTTTCGGATATGAAAATATGATGATACGAACAGAGCCTAAGCAAAATATAAAATCCAAACCCCTTATTACACCAATAATAAGAGCTTGCTTACCTGGTAAATTAAGGTGGATAGGGTTAGGACAAAAACAATGTCATAATTAACTTTCCCAGTGTGTGGGCAATATTTAATTAAAATAGACAAAACGTGCTATTCTTTGTCCTAATATGACAAGCAGAATCAATAGGTGTACTTAAAAAAAAAAAAAATTTCAGCGCAATAAAATTTTGAGTAATGCTAAGAAACATATTTTTATCCCCTCTCAAAATTGATTTGATTTTCAACTTTAAGGACACGAATTTTCTAAACCAATCTTTAAAAGAGACAAAACAAAATGTCTTTCTCAACTACTAAAGTCCATGTCATTTTAAGAATTTGGTCTCAAAGGAATAAGATCATCTCAATTCCAAAATAGATTGGAGATAATCCATCTGAAGGCCAAGATCTCTCTAGAGAGATCATAAGGCCATCAAGGGGACATGTGTCTCATTAAAAAAAAAAAAAATTATTATTTTGTTTTTAAAAATAATAAACATAATAAAATAATAAAAAAAATTTTAAAAATTAAGTGGTGGCTGCCACCCCATCTTGGCCATAGGGGGTGGCCGGCCACCACATTATGACATGGGGGTGGCTTCGGCCACCCCATG
>NC_081548.1:767815-780178 GCF_901000735.1 Corylus avellana
AAAAAAAAAGATGAATGGATTTGGCTCTTGGGGTAGTCAAAAATATATATATATTATTTTTATAATTATTATTTTAATTTTTATTTATTTAAAAAATAAAAATTAATATTTTAATAATTTTTTTAAAATAAAACACGTAGCATTATTTTGGTCATTGCATCTCTTTAAAGAGATCTTCACCTTTAACCAGCTCCAATTCTGTCCAAAATGGACCGGACTGGAGTCGGATCCAAACTTAAAGGGCCATAGAAAGAGGGAGGGGGCCCGTTAACTACATTGGATGAAAGATCATGAAAGGCACACGTCTAAGTTGTCTAGCAGGTATAACTCCCACACGTACAGATTGATCCCCCAACTACCCAACAACACATGCCAAAATAGTAACAGCTCAGAAGCAAATTTCCATACTTCTTAATTTCCTCTGTTTCAAGAAATGGCCACCGCACCCACCATTGAAACACCGCTACTACCAGACACCGTTGATGGCGCCGTTGACTACAAAGGCCGTCAGGTCCTTCGATACAACTCCGGTGGCTGGAGATCCGCATTCTTCATCATAGGTAACACTCGCACCGAATCTAACTCATAAGCAAATGAGGGATTTTTTTTTCTTTTTTTCTTTTGAGTTTGACTGTTAGGCACGTGCAAATTAGGCGTGGAAGTGGCGGAGAGGTTCGCCTACTATGGGATCAGCTGCAACCTCATAACGTACCTCACAGGGCAGCTGGGACAGTCCACGGCCACGGCCGCCGAGAACGTCAACGTATGGTCCGGAACGGCGTCGTTGCTTCCGCTTTTGGGGGCATTCGTGGCCGATTCTTTTCTGGGCCGCTACCGCACTATTGTCATTGCTTCTCTCATCTACATCCTCGTACTGTTCACCCCTCTCTCTCTCTCTCTCTCTCTCTCTCTCTCTCTCTCAATTAAGTTGCTGCTACACAAGAAAATTGAAAAATCCTCTGCTAATCTATCTTTGAATTGAAACACAGGGACTGGGGTTGTTGACTTTGTCGGCTATGCTTCCTTCTCTAAGCTCTTCTTCTGACAACTTAGACACCAAAATCGTACTGGGTTCTTCAAATCAGGTGCAAGAAATCTTATTCTTTGCATCTCTGTATATAGTAGCTGTTGGGCAGGGGGGGCACAAGCCTTGTGTTCAGGCTTTTGGGGCCGATCAGTTTGATGGGCAAGATCCAGACGAGTGCAGATCCAAAAGCTCATTCTTCAATTGGTGGTACTTTGGTGTATGTGCGGCCGGCGGAGTAACGGTAATATTAATGAGCTATATACAAGACAACCTTAGCTGGGGTCTAGGATTTGGAATCCCCTGTATTGTCATGGTCTTTGCTTTGGGTGTGTTTTTGCTTGGCACTAGGACTTATCGGTATAGTGTCAAAGGGAAGGAGAAAAGCCCATTTGTGAGAATTGGTCGAGTGTTTGTTGCTGCACTGAGGAACTGGCGAACCACCCCTTCGGCTGTCGCTACTGAAGAGGAAGTTGGCAGTGCCCTCCCGCACCATAGCTCCGAGCAATTCAAGTAATATTTAGATTTATGTCATTTATTTTACACCAATTGATGTGTTTTATGTGACTTTTTATTTTGTTTATTTTAAGTGATTGACATGAACGTTAGCTTATATGAAAATGATGTAAAGAGTAGCGTTATTTTGTTTCTGATGTCACCCACTTAAAACACGTCATGCCATCCAATGTGACATGAATATAAAGAATAGCATTACTCAAAAGAAGAAAAAAAAAAAAAAAAAAAAATTGTAATATCTACCTTAGATCTAACACAAATGCTATTTTGTAGTTTGATATACGACAGTCATACAACCAAATGCGGATGTATACTATCGCGTTATCCCAACAATGTATAACAATCGTATAATAATTTACTAAATAATATTACTCTAAATCTAAAGTTGTTGCAGAGCAATTTTGATCCTCTATGTTTCAGGTTCCTCAACAAAGCCTTGTTGTCTCGAGATGCTTCAAAAGGAGAAGGAGAGGTTTGTACTGTCAATGAGGTTGAAGAAGCAAAGGCAGCTCTTAGGCTTGTTCCAATTTGGGTGACGAGTTTGGGATACGGCATTGTGTTTGCACAAATCTCGACTTTCTTCACCAAGCAAGGGGCTACAATGGACAGAAAAATTTTTCCTGGCTTTGACATACCGGCGGCTTCACTACAATGCTTCATGAGCCTCGCCATTTTACTTTCCATTCTCGTATATGACTGCATTTTTGTTCCTATGGCAAGAGCTTTCACCAGGAAGCCTAATGGCATCACGATGCTGCAGAGAATTGGAACTGGGATGGTTATATCTATCATCAGCATGGTTGTTGCAGCTCTAATTGAGATGAAAAGGCTCAAAACAGCTCAAGAATATGGGCTGGTTGACATGCCGGATGTGACCATTCCAATGAGTGTTTGGTGGTTAGTTCCTCAATATGTTTTGTGTGGAATTGCTGATGCTTTCACCATGGTTGGTCTGCAAGAATTCTTCTATGATCAGGTCCCAATTGAACTGAGGAGTGTGGGTCTCGCCCTCTATCTCTGCATTGTTGGTGTTGGGAGTTTTTTAAGCAGCTTTCTTGTTTCCATAATTGAGGATGCAACTGGCGGGAATGGCCGAGAAAGTTGGTTTGCTGATAATCTTAACAAGGCGCATCTTGACTATTTTTATTTGGTGCTTGCTGGAATCAGTGTAGTTGCATTCGTTGCATACTTGTATTTTGCAAAATCTTACATTTATAATAAGCAAAATACAAGCTGAATACAAATTCCCAATGTCTCTTACCCATTGGGATTGACAACATGTTTTTGTTCAACATCACTGGTGAGAGAACTTTTATAGAATTAATTATTCGAGTAGGTGCTCATGAACAAAAGATTTGTTCAAACACACAATTCCCACTGAAAACCTCTTTTGATTGTCTACCTGATTGATGCAATTGGGTTTCAATTGCCAGCCCAATTGTAGTGATATGTGTAGAGTAAGCCATTTTTAGAAACAGACATTTCTTCTTACGTGGTTAAGGGCACGTGTCGTCCATTTTTAGAAACAAAAGAAAAAGGGCACATGTCGTCCCAAATTTAAAGGATCGTGGAAAGGAGGTGGGGCTCATTAACTTCATGCATGGGATGACACAAGTCAAATTTTTTTTTTTTTTCTAGTCAAATTGGGACACGTCAACAGTTACATGGTAGAACGCCGCGACAAAACTGACCGCCAAACTAAAATGGAGTAGCAGATCAAAAACAAACGTTGGAAACAAAATATTTCTTGATTTCCTCTGTTTCAATTCGCCATCGATAAAGAAATGGCTACCATACCCACCATCGAAACACCACTGCTATTAGACACCGTCGATGGCGCCGTTGACTACAAAGGCCATCCGGTCCTTCGATACAACTCCGGTTGTTGGAGATCCGCATTCTTCGTCATAGGTAACACTCGCACCGAATCTAACTCATAAACAAATGAGGGATTTTTTCTTCTTGAGTTTGAGTATTAGGTACTTGCATATTAGGTGTGGAAGTGGCGGAGAGATTCGCTTACTATGGGATCAGCTGCAACCTCATAACTTACCTGACAGGGCCGCTGGGCCAGTCCATGGCCACGGCGGCCGGGAACGTGAACGCGTGGTCCGGAACGGCGTCGTTGCTTCCGCTTTTGGGGGCATTCGTGGCCGATTCTTTTCTGGGCCGCTATCGCACTATTGTCATTGCTTCTCTCATCTACATCCTCGTAATGTTCACCCCTCTCTCTATCTCTCTGTCTCTCTCATGTTGCTGCTACACAAGAAAATTGAAAATTCCTCTGCTAATCTATCTTTGAATTGAAAAACAGGGACTAGGCTTGTTGACTCTGTCGGCTATGCTTCCTTCTTCTCTAATCACTTCTTCTGACAACTTAGACACCAAAATCAAACTGAGTTCTTCAAATCAGGTCCAAGAAATCTTGTTGTTTGTATCTCTGTATATAGTAGCTGTTGGGCAGGGGGGACACAAGCCTTGTGTTCAGGCTTTTGGGGCGGATCAGTTTGATGGGCAAGATCGGGAGGAGTGCAAAGCCAAAAGATCATTCTTCAATTGGTGGTACTTTGGTGTGTGTGCGGGCAGCACTGTAACAACAGTGATGATGAGCTATATACAAGACAACCTTAGCTGGGGTCTAGGATTTGGATTCCCCTGTTTTGTGATGGTCTTTGCTTTGGGTGTCTTTTTGCTCGGTACTAGTACTTACCGGTATAGTGTCAAAGGGAAGGGGAAAAGCCCATTTGTGAGAATTGGTCGTGTGTTTGTTGCTGCACTGAGGAACTGGCGGACCACCCCTTCAGCTTTAGCTACTGAAGAGGAAGTTGGTAGAGATCTCCGGCACCATAGCTCCGAACCATTCAAGTAAGAGAATTATTCGATGAAAATGCATGTCACCAAAAAGGAAAAAAAATAGTAATATTCTTCGCACCCATTTATAACATGAGGTGACGTATTTTAAGTAGCTTTTCAATATAAGGTGTCTTTTTGCTCGGTACTAGTACTTACCGGTATAGTGTCAAAGGGAAGGGGAAAAGCCCATTTGTGAGAATTGGTCGTGTGTTTGTTGCTGCACTGAGGAACTGGCGGACCACCCCTTCAGCTTTAGCTACTGAAGAGGAAGTTGGTAGAGATCTCCGGCACCATAGCTCCGAACCATTCAAGTAAGAGAATTATTCGATGAAAATGCATGTCACCAAAAAGGAAAAAAAATAGTAATATTCTTCGCACCCATTTATAACCTGAGGTGACGTATTTTAAGTAACTTTTCAATATAATGCTACACTTTATACTCATTTTGCACCAATTGATGTGGTTGTGTGTATTAAGTAACTTTATATTTGTCTCTTTTAGGAAAATTTAGAGCATAAAGCTCTTACTGAGAAACATACTTAAAACTATGAAAAATACAACATCGTAAATATATTGGAAATATAACAATAAAAAATGTATTTACCTCCCCCGATCCAATCCATGTGCATATGTCATTTAAGGGGCAAATCTACTTTGAGCAGATTAGATTTGAATACATGGGTAAGTCTTATTTCTAAATAAACAAGCTTTATTGACTCGGCCATAAGATAAACCCCTTACATTGAAACTATCACTCATCAGCTCAAAGGCCAAGATAACACAACAAAACAAGAACCACAAAAAAAAAAAAAAAAAAAAATAGCATCAATGGCAAGGTCTAGCAAAAAAAATGGCATAGGAAAACTGGCACATAAGGATCACACGCAAAGCGCGTGAGATCCACACGATCCACACTCCGGCTCGCATGAACCACATCTGGCACGTGCCAAAAAGAAGAGAGAAAAAGTCTAGTGTCAACAAGGCACAATGACATCGGGGAGAAGTGTGTAGTGGAGCTACGGGCTTGGGCCAGCAGCAAAAGAGTAGATCGATAACACAAGGAGCCGATCTAAGTTTCCCAACAAAATATCAACGAAACCCAAGTACGAGGAGAAGCCAAAAGAGGAGGTGAAAGAGATGGCTGCTGCTGTTGGTGAATCTAGATGCTGCTGTTGGGTTCCAAAATCAAACCATATCAAAAATATGAAGGAAATAATAAAAAAGGGGGAGGAGAGGGGGAAGGAAAATCCATCCCTCCCCCCTTTAGGGTCTCACCGGAGAGGGACTAGAGAGAGGCTAGGGTTTTCACAAACACCAATTACTACTCTGTTTGTCTCTTTTAAGTGATTGACATGAACGTTGGCTTATGTGAGAGGATGAAACGAGACTCAACGTCCTATATCAACTACTTAAAACAATTAGAATATATATATATATATGTTAGAAAAAAATAATAATAACTTAAAACATGTCATGCATATTGTCTAATGAGACATGAGTATGAAAAGTAGCAATACTTACAAAAAAAAAAAAAATTAATTTCTATCTTAGATCTAAGAGAAATAGTATTTAGTATATTGCTATATAATTATTATACAACTGAGTATCAAATTATTATATAAATGTCATACAATTGAAATGGTGTCGTAGTAAAAATCAGCTATTGTTTTAATTTTTTTTTTTTAAAAAAAGTCCTTGTTGGTTTAAATGTTGATGTATATTGTCATGTTATCATGATAGTTGTATGACAGTTGTATAACAGTATATTAAATAACATTACTCTAATTCTAGAATGTTGCAAAGCAATTTTGATCGTCTATGTTGCAGGTTCCTCAACAAAGCCTTGCCGTCTGCAGATGGTTCAAAACGAGAAGGCGAGGTTTGTACTATCATTGAGGTTGAAGAAGCAAAGGCAGCTCTTAGGCTTATTCCAATTTGGGCGACAAGCTTGGGGTACGGCATTGTGTTAGCACAAGTCTCAACTTTCTTCACCAAGCAAGGGGCTACCATGGATAGAACAATTTTTCCTGGTTTCAACATGCCAGCGGCTTCACTACAATGCTTCATGGGCCTAGCCGTTGTACTTTTCATTCCCATATATGACTTGATTTTTGTTCCTACAGCAAGAACTTTCACCAGGAAGCTTAATGGCATCACGCTGCTGCAGAGGATTGGAACTGGGATGTTTCTATCTGTCATATGCATGGTTGTTGCAGCTCAAATTGAGATGAAAAGGCTCAAAAACAGCTCAAGAATATGGGCTAGTTGACATGCCCGATGTGACCATTCCAATGAGTATTTTGTGGTTGGTTCCTCAATACGTTTTGTGTGGGGTTGCTGATGTTTTCACCATGGTTGGTCTGCAAGAATTCTTCTATGATCAAGTCCCAATTGAATTGAGGAGTGTGGGTCTCGCCCTCTATCTCTGCATTATTGGTGCAGGAAATTTTTTAAGCAGCTTTCTTGTTTCCGCAATTGAAGAAGTAACTGGCGGGGATGGGCGAGATAATTGGTTTGCTGATAATCTTAATAGGGCACATCTTGACTATTTTTACTTGGTGCTTGCTGGAATCAGTGTAGTTGCATTCGCTGCATACTTGTATTTTGCAAAATCTTACATTTATAATAGGCGAAGTATATGCTGATTACAAATTCCCTTGCTATAAGTGCACTGTTGAAAACGATAGTATGAAGAAAAAAAATTTACTATGAAATCATATTAGAATAAGTAAGATGGTGAAATAAAGAGGGTAGAAGAGAATAAAAAACACAAATGAAATTGGGCTCATTTCCTAATGAGGAGTGGCCCTTATAAGAGACGATTATGAAGGGTAACTAATTGCCTCTCATTATGTGGAGGGTGGTCATTCACCCCTCACCCCTCATCAGACGAGGGTGGCGTGACTAATTAATTATATTGCGTGTCAAGTAATTGAAAATTGATTGTGATGTTGATCTATATGTGTATCTAGCCGTCTTCGTCAAACAGTTGTATTGTAGAGACCATTTTGAACACATAGCTTATCTCATTGATCTCCAACATACTTTTAATACCTTAGGGTTTCGGTATAACGCAAACCTCAAGGATTTTATAAGTAAGGCTATGCTTGTTAATGGGTTTTGGATAGTGAATTTTAACAAGTTTAGCCTAATTGTTTTCATTAAAAATCCAAACCCCTAATTAGACGAATAAGAGCTCATATATTTTGTTTTTGTAAGATAATAAGAGCTCACTTGTTTGGTACATTGGACTGGAGTAGGGCCTGATCCCAAAATAATATCATAATTCAAGATTATATATATATATATATTCAAAAAAAGGATCATCTTTCCCGCGTGGGCAATATTTAATTAAAATGGACACAACGTGCTATTCATTGTCCTAATACAGTAATATCAGAAGTACTCATTCTTTGAAGAAGGGAAATTATAAGGGGGAAAAAAATGATCGCAATATTTAATTAAAATGGACACAACGTTAATACTGTGTTAAAAGGAAAAGGCGAGTGTAGTCTTTTTAGAATGGGTTTACACGTCTAAGCTTTTTAGCTTTAAGTGTTTGTCCGGTAACCTTTTTATGCTTTAATGGATTTCGGTTTGTGAAAAAAAAAAAAAAAACAAAGAAAAAAGAAAAGAGGAAAAAGCTATTGCATAGGGGTTGACCGGTAAAAGGGATGAAATAACAAATTTAACCAAAATCTTTCGAAATAACCATTAAAAATCAGATTTGTACTTTATAAAACTGACATTAAAAAAAAAAAAAAAAAAAAAACCTGAAGATTTCCTGTTATTTATTATTGATAGACTTTTTATGGTTAGTTACTTAGTTTTTTTTTTTTTTTTTTGGGGTGGAGGTTAAATACAAAATAGGCACATGTGATTTGTACCAAAATCGAATAGACACTTGAGTTTTCAAAAATATCATAAATGGTATTTATGGTTTGCAAAAAAACTCATTTAATTGATACATTTATTAACATCCCATTAAATTTTTTAACGGAATGCCACATCTTGTAAGAGGGGATGGCCGAGCCACTCCCTTTGGGCCAAGGGGTGACTTCAGCCACTCTAGACCAATTCTTGGAGGTGGCTTAGCCACCCCCATCTTGCAAAAGGGGGGTGGCTGCTAAACCACCCCCATAGGCCATGGGGGTGGTTCGGCCACCCCCTGGCTAAAGCTACCCTCTACCTAGAATGGGGGTGGTCCCCCTATGTTGGCCAAACACCCCCTTTTTTTATTTTTATTAATTTATTTTTTTATTTTAAAATAATATTTTATTATTATTTTTATTAGTGTGATATGTATTTTATTTATAGTTATAAAATTTTTTTAAAAAATTTTTAACCATAAATTGAATATTCTTGAATTTATTATGAACGGAAGAGAATTCTACTCCTCTTCGTCCATGGCATGCCGCGGTCTCTTCCTTCTCTCTTTAACATAATCGCAAAAAACCCATACCCTTACGGATTCACCAGACATCTGAGAAGAGCATGCAGAAGAAAGAGAAGATCGAAGTGAAAGGGAAAGCATTTTTTTTATTTATTTTTTAAATATAAATACTATTTTAATAATTTTTTATTAGTAAACTAATCTGGACCATCGGATGAAAATCAACGGTCCAGATTAAGATTTCGAGGCCCCTCGAATTCCTCTCTAATTCGAGGAGATCCTGATCCATGTAATAGGCGATATTGGCGCGACACCCAGATAACTTATCTTCCTTTCCGACTTTATCATTTCGAAAGGGCAGCAACCAAAGGCCCAGACTTCACGCACGCAGACACAGAGACAGAGACGACACACAGAGAGAATGCGAAGCATTACGCTCTCAGAGAGCGTGTTGGGGGCAAAGTCACTGCCTTCATATGCTAGACATCGCAGGCCATTCACCCGTTGTTTCTTGTTTTCTTTGAGTTCACGCCCGAAGAAGCAGAATTCCAAGCCTTCTCGACCAGACCCAAGTCTCATTTTCTCGAGGTAACTATGATTTGTGAATTCCCATGTCAGTTTCTCGCACCCTTTACTTCAAGCAAGAAGCTTGAGAACGTATTGTAGATTTTCAAAGCAATTAGCCCCCTAGTATGCACTCCTTGAGACTATGAAGAGAAGAATGTAAATAAAAGAAAGCATTTTTGCTGCTGAAAGAAACTTTTAACTTTCTCTTGCAGGTATTCAAGCAGATGTTCTGCAAACACTGGATACTTTTTACAAAGAACAACCAGAACTTCAGATGGCCTTGTAATTTTTCTCTATTTGCTATACGTTGCTTTTCAGTTTAGAAAAATTTGGAAGATTCTTATTTTACTTTCTTTTGGGTACAATACAAGGTACAAATAAATTTCTTCACTGAATGGGAGAATGAAAAGGTTGTTTTCACTCTTCATTATTGTTTGGATTGGCTAATTGATTGTTATGTGGTAGACAGTAGACTTGCTAAGTCTAGAAACTGCTCAATAAGCACAAACTGTAATGAACTTACCATCATGTGGGAACCATTGATGGAAAATGACATGCTATTTTTTTTTTTCTAAGGCTTAAATGCATGTACTTATCTTTGTGGTGTTTCTCTTATTTAATTTTTTTTTTCCTTAGAAAAAATTGTATGTCAACATTCTCTCTGATAGTTAAAAGTTGGGTATCTTGATATTCTATCATTTGAGGCTGACTTTTTTTCCTTTTATATGTTCATTGGAAGTGACACTATTGACATGTCTCAGTCTTGTTTTTCTGGTTGCAAGCATTGATTGGATAATCTTCAGCCTTTGGTTTCTTGTTGTGTATGTTAACTGGAAATTTTACATTTTGACTCAGGTATTAAGATGTCTTAACTATAGAGCCTATAAAGTGAATACAGAATCAAAGCCAGTGATGGATGATTGTTGTGATTTGTACGAATCACTTGCAAAGAATAATTCAAGAAGAGAGTGTCACATAGCTACTGATATACTTGCTTCTAATGATTCATTCGGTGGTATTATGAAGTTTTTGCTGGCGTTTGGGTTTCTCACACTTCAAGGCTCTCAACCAGCACTTGCTGTTTCAGACATTGCTAGTGGGCTGCAGTCAATCCCTTATTTAGGGGACCTTGGTGATATTAGCACAGGTTTTGCTTCAGTTAGGAAAATCTCCCTGTAACTTGTACAAACTGGTTTTCTTATTGTAAGTGAAGCATAAATTGTAATTGGAATGTTTTCTTAATTTGGAGATCATGATGGAACTTGAAACTCTCTGTTAAACATTTAGAACTCATATCTGTGTTGCTGAACTTAAAAGTTTTAGGTCTGTTGGTAATTGTTTCGATAAACTTTCCTACAATGTGGCCAAAATTTAGTTAGCATTGTTAGAATATTAATGAAATGATTAAATTAATTATTTCCTATAAGCTTAAGCTTTTGGGATAAGTGGTGATTTAACATGCATATGAGAAAAGTGTGTTTCCAACAACTAAACTATCAATGCATTTCGGGTGCAGGCATTCTTGCTGATCTTTTTCTCAGAACTAGGGGACAAGACCTTTTTTATTGCGGTAAGACTGAATTGTTTCCAAGATGTACACTTCCCATTTACTTCTTATGAATACTATTGGGCACAGGTGATCAACTGAGATACTGTCTCACAAGAAACAGTAACGCATCTAATTTTGTTAGTATTTATTTTTGGTCCCAGCTTACTTGGAAGTAAACAAGAAGTAATAAACATAAAAAAGATCAATAACGTTTCAAGGACCTATCTTTTTCTTTGTCATTACTGTGTATATTCTCTAGCTTTACATCAAAGATAGAATATTATGGCCCTGCCTAATTTGAATTTTTAATGTTCTGTGCAGGCGCTTCTAGCAGCTAGGAACTCTGCTGCTGTTGTTTTTACCGGAACTTTTGGTGCACTTGCGTAAGTTATATTCTATGTATTCATGGTGATTTAGATGTTCTTTGCATTGTACACTCTCTTTTTAGTTTTTTTTTTTTTTTTTGGCCAATGAGATCTAACTTGAATGGCACTTTCCCCCCTAGTAAGAGCAAGGTGGAAAGTGAGATCATGTGTTTGAGACCCCCTATTTTTGTGTGTAATTTACCATTTAAAAACATAACTTTTTTGTGTAGTGATACTTTTTTGTGAGTATCTGTTATCCAGGATTTAGTAGTTTTTAAGTTATATGTGTTAAGACAATTGGACAACTCATGTTAGTAAATATGGGTAAGCATCTTCCTCTACCTTGGCAAATAGCAAGACAACAGTTAACTAATCACATCAAATGTAGCACTGATTTCTAATCACATCAAATGTAGCAGTGATTTCTAATCACATCAAATGTAGCAGTGATTTCTCTTTCTATGACCAAGCATTTTAAATTTTGTATCTTCATAATATCTTGTCAACATCTAATAACTGATTTCACTATCCAGGACTAGTTATTGTGCATTTTTCCAATTCTTTAAAATCATTGAGGTGCCTGTTTATCATGGGCAGTGCAATGACCATCATATCTGTTGGTCATATGTTTGAGACCCACTATTTTTGTGTGTAATTTACCATTTAAAAACATAACTTTTTGTGTAGTGATACTTTTTTGTGAGTATCTGTTGTCCAGGATTTAGTAGTTTTTAAGTTATATGTGTTAAGACAATTGGGCAACTCATGTTAGTAAATATGGGTAAGCATCTTCCACTACCTTGGCAAATAGCAAGACAACAGTTAACTAATCACATCAAATGTAGCAGGATTTCTAATCACATCAAATGTAGCAGTGATTTCTCTTTCTATGACCAAGCATTTTAAATTTTGTATCTTCATAATATCTTGTCAACATCTAATAACTGGTTTCACTATCCAGGACTAGTTATTGTGCATTTTTCCAATGCTTTAAAATCATTGAGGTGCCTGTTTATCATGGGCAGGGCAATGACCATCATATCTGTTGGTCTTGGACGAACTTTTCACTACATTGATGAAATCCTACCATTCAGGT